>NC_069501.1:889221170-889431170 GCF_027579735.1 Bombina bombina | reverse complement strand
GAGAAAAAAAAAAGAGATAAAAAAAAAAAAGAGTAAAAAAAGAGAGAAAAAAAGAGAAAAAAAAAAGAGAAAAAAAAAGAGAAAAAAAGAGAGAGAGAGAACAATTTTACTGGTGAGGACGATAAAGCTATGATTGAAATTGGACGTAAATTCAGATACTATGTCTATGATTACGGAAGTGACGCCTTTTTTGATAGGGTAAAGAAGTGTGCCACACCTCCATCTCTACACCTATCACATTGGCACATAACGTTTTCGTGCCTGTCAAAACTTATAACTAATAAAAAACTTGTAAGTACTCGCTATATAGGAACACCAATAGTATAAAATCCTGAGTATACTAATCAAAGTACGAAATAAACCGATATATAAAACGATCAACAATCTAGCGTACTAGGTTTATGACACATTTCGCCTCTGTGATAGGTTGAATGATAGAGGTGGGGCCGCTCCCACTATATCCTGATTGGAGCTTAACTATAAAAACGCCCACATACCTGTCAGAACGGTTCTTGATTACCCAGGATTGGTCAGAATAGACCAGGTGACTATTTTGAATAACAGCGATGATTGGCTGTCGGTTGAATAAAAGGAGTGAGTCTGGGCGGCACTGCCCTCTGCTTGTATAACAATATGTTTGATTAATTGTTCTATTGTAACTGAGGTTACTTAGTACCAGATTGTAGCTACATAATTATTTTTCAAGTAGATGTAGCACAGCGATACCAATCCTTTTGGCTTACAGTTAGATAGGGATCTTTTTATTCGCAGTACACTGTACAATTGGGATAATCACCCAGATTGTGCTAATCTATGATATATAAAAGAAGGTCCGGTGCATATATATTGGTTATATAAGACTTGTAAAAATGGGGGGGGGGGGGGGCCGGGCAGGTGTATGTGTTTTAGAATTTCCGAATCATGAAAGAAAAAAAATTGGGTTTTATGTTCCTTTAAAAGGGACAGACTAGTCAAAATTAAACATTCAGGATTTAGATAGGGCATAATAAAAAAGATCAAGGAAGATAGGTAGATCTCAACGAGTTAAGATCACTTTGTAGAACTTAATGGATGGAAAAACTGTATGATGAAAGCTTCATGTGGCAATTTAATTCCCATCATCAAACTTCTTTAAGGTGTTGAGTGAAGACCTTTAAAATAACCACCATGCACAAAAATCCTCGTAGAAGCGATATGCTGGATCATTCAATTTATTCATGTTGGTTCAACACCTATAGGGGAATGGACACCAAGGCCTCGACTTAAATGGACAAATTTCAATAATTTTGCTTGTGGTTTCTTGCCTCTGCACAGTTTCTGTGATATCAGATTTAGTAGAAAAAACTATTTATGTAAGAACTTACCTGATAAATTAATTTCTTTCATATTGGCAAGAGTCCATGAGCTAGTGACGTATGGGATATACAATCCTACCAGGAGGGGCTAAGTTTCTCAAACCTCAAAATGCCTATAAATACACCCATCACCACACCCACAATTCAGTTTAACAAATAGCCAAGTAGAGGGGTGATGAAAAAAAGGAGTAAAAAAAAAAAAAAAAAAAGCATACAAAAAGAGGAACTGGAAAAAAAATTGTGCTTTTATACAAAAATCATAACCACCAAAAAAAAAGGTGGGCCTCATGGACTCTTGCCAATATGAAAGACATAGTCCATGAGCTAGTGACATATGGGATAGAAATACCAAAGATGTGGAAGACCACAGAAGAGTCACTAGAAAGTGAGGGATAAAATAAAAACCGCTATTTCTGCTGAAAAAAAAAAATCTCTCATAAATTTCAGGAAAAAACAAACAAATCAAAAGCAGAAGAATTAAACTGAGACAGCTGCCTGAAGAACTTTTCTACCAAAGACTGCTTCAGAAGAAGCAAATACATAAAAATGGTAAAATTTAGTAAATGTATGCAGACGACCAAGTTGCTGCTTTGCAAATCTGATCAACCAAAGCTTCATTCTTAAAAGCCCAAGAAGTGGCGACTGATCTAGTAGAATGAGCAGTATTTCTCCGAGGTATAAATAAGCCTTGTGAATCAAAAGCTTTAACCAAGATGCCAAATAAATGGCAGAGGCTTTCTGACCTTTCCTAGGACCAGAAAAAAAAACAGACTAGAAGTCTTCCTGAAATCTTTAGTAGCGTCGACATAATATTTCAAAGCTCTTACAACATCCAAAGAATGTAAAGATCTTTCAAGAGTATTCTTAGGATTAGGACACAAGGAAGGAACAACAATTTCCCTACTAATGTTGTTAGAATTCACAACCTTAGGAAGAAATTTAAACAAAGTCCGCAAAACAGCCTTATCCTGATGGAAAATAAGAAAAGGAGACTCACAAGAGAGAGCAGACAAATCAAACTCTTCTAGCAGAAGAGATAGCCAAAAGGAACAACACTTTCCAAGAAAGTAGTTAAATAGCCAAAGAATGCATAGGCTCAAAAGGAGGAGCCTGCAAAGCCTTCAAAACCAAATTAAGACTCCAAGAAGGAGAGATTCATTTAAAAGGCTTGATACAAACCAAAGCCTGAAAAAAACAGTGAATATAAGGAAGTTTAGCAATATTTCTATGAAATAAAACAGAAAAAGCAGAGATTTGTCCCTTCAAGGTACTTTCAGACAAACCTTTATCCAATCCATCCTGAAGAAACTGTAAAATTCTAGGAATCCTAAAAGAATGCCAAGAGAATTTATGAGAAAAACACCATGAAATATAGGTTTTCCAAACTCGATAATAAATCTTCCTTGAAACTGACTTACGAGCCTGTAGCATATTATCAATCACTGAGTCAGAGAAACCTCTATGACTAAGTACTAAGCGTTCTATTTCCATAGATTAAAATTTAGTGATTTGAGATCCTGATGGAAAAACGGCCCTTGAGACACAAGGAAGTGGCCAAGTTTGGCAACTGGACATCCCGACAAGATGCGCATGCCAAAACCTGTGAGGCTATGCTGATGCTATCAGAAACACATGTGATTGTTCCAATATGATCTTGGAGATCACCCTTGGAAGAAGAACTAGGAGGTAGAAAAATGTAAGCAGGTTGGTAAAACCAAGGAACTACTAACCCATCCACCATCTCCGCCTGAGGATCCCTGGACCTGGAAAGGAACCTGGGAAGCTTCTTGTTTAGATGGGAAGCCATCATATCTATTTCGGGGAGACCCCACATCTGTACAATATGACAAAATACATCTGGATGGAGAGACCACTCCCCTGGATGTAAAGACTGCCGACTGAGATAATTGTCTACACCTGGGATATGTATCGCAGAAATTAGACAGGAGTTGGATTCCGCCCAAGAAAGTATAATAGATACTTCTTTCATCACTAAAGGACTGCAAGTCCCCCCTTGACGATTGACATATGCCACAGTTGTGATATTGTCTGTCTGAAAACGAATGAATGATTCCCTCTTTAACAGAGGCCAAGCCTGAACAGCCCTGAAAATAGCATGGAGTTCCAAAATATTGATTGGTAACCTCGCCTCTTGAGGATTCCAAACTCCTTGTGCTGTCAGAGACCCCCCAGACAGCTCCCCAAGCTGTGAGACTTGCATCTGTTGAATTCACAGTCCAGGAAGGAGGAACAAAAGAGGCCCCTTGAAGAATCCGATGACAGAGAGAGTTGAATGTTGGGATTTAAGTATATCAACTGTGATATCAGAGTATAATCCCTGCACCATTGATTCAGCATGCAAAGCTGCAGAAGTCTCAAATGAAAACGAGCAAAGGGGATTGCGTCCGATGCTGCAGTCATGAGACCCAACACTTCCATGCACATAGCCACTGAAGGGAATGATAGAGACTGAAGGTTTCGACAGGCAGAAACCAATTTAATTTGTCTCTTGTCTGTTAAAGAAAGAGAGTCATGGACACTGAATCTATCTGGAAACCTAAAAAGGTGACCCTTGTCTGAGGAATCAAGGAACTCTCTGGTAAATTGATCCTCCAACCATGTCCTTGAAGAAACAACACTAGTTGATTCGTGTGAGATTCTGCTAAATGTAAAGACTGAGCTAGAACCAAAATATCATCCAAATAAGGAAACCTTGCAATACCCTGCTCTCTGATCACAGATATAAGGGCACCGAGAACCTTTGAAAAGATTCTTGGAGCTGTTGCTAGGCCAAATGAAAGAGCAACAAATTGGTAATGCTGGTCTAGAAAAGAGAATCTCAGAAACCGATAGGGGTCTGGATGAATCGGAATGTGAAGATATGCATCCTGTAAGTCTATTGAGGACATGTAATGACCTTGCTGAACAAAAGGAAGAATAGTCCTTATAGTCACCATCTTGAAAGTTGGGACCCTTACAAATTGATTCAAAAACTGGTCTGAAAGAATTTTCCTTTGAGACAATGAATAGATTTTGAATAAAAACCCAGACCCTGTTCCAGAATTGGAACTGGTACAATTACTCCCGAAAGCTCTAAATCTGAAACACACTTCAAAAAGCCTGAGCTTTCACAGGATTTGTTGGAACAAAGAGAGAAAAAAAAACTACATTTATGCTTACCTGATAAATTTCTCTCTTTTGCGATGTACCGCGTCCACGGTTTCATCCTTACTTGTGGGATATTATCCTTCCTAACAGGAAGTAGCAAAGAGAGCACCACAGCAGAGCTGTCTATATAGCTCCCCCCTTAACTCCCCCCCAGTCATTCGACCGAAGGCCAAGGAAGAAAAGGAGAAACTATAAGGTGTAGAGGTAACTGAGGTTTTCAATAAAAAATACTATCTGTCTTGAATAGACAGGGCGGGCCGTGGACTCGGTACATCGCAAAAGAAAGACATTTATCAGGCAAGCATAAATTTTGTTTTCTTTTGCAAGATGTACCGAGTCCACATTTTCATCCTTACTTGTGGGATACCAATACCAAAGCTTTAGGACACGGATGAAGGGAGGGACAAGACAGGAACCTAAAAAGAAGGCACCACTGCTTGCAAAACCTCTCTCCCAAAAATAGCCTCCGAAGAAGCAAAAGTATCAAATTTGTAAAATTTGTAAAAGGTATGAAGCGAAGACCAAGTCGCAGCCTTACAAATCTGTTCAACAGAAGCATCGTTTTTAAAAGCCCATGTGGAAGCCACCGCTCTAGTGGAGTGAGCTGTAATTCTTTCAGGAGGCTGCTGTCCAGCACTCTCAAAAGCCAAACGGATGATGCTTTTCAGCCAAAAGGAAAGAGAGGTAGCCGTAGCCTTTTGACCTCTACGCTTTCCAGCATAGACAACAAACAAAGAAGATGATTGACGAAAATCTTTAATTGCCTGCAAATAAAACTTCAAATCACGAACCACGTCCAAGTTGTGCAACAGACGTTCCTTCTTAGAAGGATTAGGACATAGAGAAGGAACAACAATTTCCTGATTGATATTCCTGTTAGAAACAACCTTAGGGAGGAACCCAGGTTTGGTACGCAAAACCACCTTATCAGAATGGAAAATAAGATAAGGCGAGTCGCATTGTAATGCAGATAGCTCAGAAACCCTTCGAGCTGAAGAGATAGCAACTAGAAACAGAACTTTCCAAGATAGAAGCTTAATATCTATGGAATGCATGGGTTCAAACGGAACCCCCTAAAGAACATTAAGAACTAAATATAAACTCCATGGCGGAGCAACAGGTTTAAACACAGGCTTGATTCTAACTAAAGCCTGACAAAAAGCCCGAACGTCTGGGACATCAGCCAGACGCTTGTGCAATAAAATAGACAAAGCAGATATCTGTCCTTTTAAGGAACTAGCTGACAATCCTTTCACCAATCCTTCTTGAAGAAAGGACAAAATTCTAGGAATCCTGATCTTACTCCATGAGTAGCCTTTGGATTCGCACCAAAAAAGATATTTACGCCATATCTTATGGTAGATTTTCCTGGTGACAGGCTTTCGAGCCTGAATCAAGGTATCTATGACCGACAGAGAGAAACCCTGCTTTGATAAAATCAAGCGTTCAATCTCCAAGCAGTCAGTTGCAGAGAAATTAGATTTGGATGCTTGAACAGACCTTGAATCAGAAGGTCCTGACGCAGTGGCAGAGTCCATGGTGGTAGAGATGACATGTCCACCAGGTCTGCATACCAAGTCCTGCGTGGCCACGCAGGTGCTATCAAAATCACAGAAGCTCTCTCCTGCTTGATTCTGGCAATCAGACGCGGAAGGAGAGGGAAAGGTGGAAACACATAAGCCAGGTTGAACGACCAGGGTACTGCTAGAGGATCTATCAGTACAGCCTGAGGGTCCTGGATCCGTAACAAGGAAGTTTGGCGTTCTGACGAGACGCCATCAGATCCAATTCCGGTGTGCCCCATAGCTGAACCAGTTGAGCAAACACCTCCGGATGGAGCTCCCACTCCCCCCGGATGAAAAGTCTGACGACTTAGAAAATCTGCCTCCCAGTTCTCTACCCCTGGGATATAGATCGCTGATAGATGGCAAGAGTGAGTTTCTGCCCATCGGATTATCCTGGAAACTTCTATCATCGCCAAGGAATTCCTTGTTCCCCCCCTGATGATTGATATAAGCTACAGTCGTGATGTTGTCCGACTGAAATCTGATGAATCCGGCCTGAAGAGCTTTGAATATCGCTCTTAACTCCAGAATATTTATCGGTAGGAGGGCCTCCTCCTGAGTCCACAAACCCTGTGCTTTCAGTGAATTCCAGACTGCACCGCAGCCCAGTAGGCTGGCGTCCGTCATCACTATAACCCACGCTGGCCTGTGGAAACACATTCCCCTGGACAGGTGATCCTGTGACAACCACCAAAGAAGAGAGTCTCTGGTCTCTTGATCCAGATTTATCTGAGGAGATAAATCTGCATAATTCCCATTCCACTGTTTGAGCATGCATAGTTGCAGCGGTCTGAGATGCAAGCGAGCAAATGGAACTATGTCCATTGCCGCTACTATAAGTCCGATTACCTCCATACACTGAGCCACTGACGGCCGAGGAATGGAATGAAGAGCTCGGCAGGTGGTTAAAATCTTTGATTTCCTGACCTCCGTCAGAAAAATGTTCATGTCCACCGAGTCTATCAGAGTTCCCAGTAATGGAAATCTTGTGAGAGGAATAAGAGAACTCTTTTTAACGTTCACCTTCCACCCATGAGATCTTAGAAAGGCCAACACTAAGTCCATGTGAGACTTGGCTAGTTGGAAAGTCGTGGCTTGAATTAGGATGTCGTCTAGATAAGGCACCACTGCTATGCCCCGCGGCCTTAGGACCGCCAGAAGGGACCCTAGCACCTTTGTGAAGATTCTTGGCGCCGTGGCCAACCCGAAGGGAAGAGCCACGAACTGGTAATGCCTGTCCAGAAAGGCAAACCTGAGGAACTGGTGATGATCTTTGTGGATAGGAATGTATAGATACGCATCCTTTAAATCCACGGTGGTCATATATTGACCCTCCTGGATCATTGGTAAAATAGTCCGAATGGTCTCCATCTTGAAGGATGGAACTCTTAGGAATTGGTTTAGGATCTTGAGATCTAGAATTGGTCTGAAGGTTCCCTCTTTTTTGGGACCACAAACAGATTGGAGTAGAAACCTTGTCCCTGTTCTGCTTTCGGAACTGGGCAGATCACTCCCATGGTAAAAAGGTCTTCTACACAGCGTAAGAATGCCTCTCTTTTTGTCTGGTTTACAGACAATTGAGAAAGATGGAATCTCCCCCTTGGAGGAGAATCTTTGAAATCTAGAAGATTACAATTTCTACGGCACAGGAGTCCCGAACGTCTCTTGCCCAGGCCTGAGCAAAGAGAGAGAGTCTGCCCCCTACTACATCCGGTCCCGGATTGGGGGCTAGCCCTTCATGCTGTCTTAGTGGCAGCAGCAGGCTTTTTGGCCTGTTTACCCTTGTTCCAAGCCTGGTTAGGTCTCCAGGTTGGCTTGGATTGAGCAAAGTTCCCCTCTTGCTTAGCAGCAGGGGAAGAGGAAGCAGGAACACCCTTGAAGTTTCGAAAGGAATGAAAATTATTTTGTTTGGTCCTTGTCTTATTTGACTTATCTTGGGGGAGGGCATGACCCTTCCCCCCAGTGATGTCTGAAATGATCTCTTTCAGTGCAGGCCCGAATAGGCCCGAATAGGGTCTTACCTTTGAAAGGGATGGTCAAAAGCTTAGATTTTGATGACACATCAGCCGACCAGGACTTAAGCCATAACGCTCTAAGCGCTAAAATGGCAAAACCTGAATACATTGCCGCTAACTTAGCGAGATGAAAAGCGGCATCTGTAATAAAAGAATTAGCAAGCTTAAGAGCCATAATTCTGTCCAGAATATCATCTAGTGGAGTCTCCACCTGAAGAGCCTCTTCCAGAGCCTCAAACCAAAAGGCAGCTGCAGTGGTTACAGGAACAATGCACACTATAGGTTGAAGAAGAAAACCTTGATGAACAAAAATTTTCTTTAGGAGACCCTCTAATTTTTTATCCATAGGATCAATGAAAGCACAACTGTCTTCAATAGGTATAGTTGTACGCTTAGCCAGAGTAGAAATAGCTCCCTCCACCTTAGGGACCGTCTGCCATGAGTCCCTCATGGTGTCAGATATGGGAAACATTTTCTTAAAAACAGGAGGGGGAGCGAACGGAATACCTGGTCTATCCCACTCCTTAGTAACAATGTCCGAAATCCTCTTATGGACCGGAAAAACATCAGTGTAAACAGGAACCTCTAGATATTTGTCCATTTTACACAATTTCTCTGGAACTACAATAGGGTCACAATCATCCAGAGTCGCTAAAACCTCCCTGAGCAATAAACAGAGGTGTTCTAGCTTAAATTTAAATGCCGTCATATCTGAATCTGTCTGAGGGAGCAACCTTCCTGAATCAGAAATCTCACCCTCAGATAGCAAATCCCTCATCCCTACCTCAGAACATTGTGAGGGAATATCGGATACAGCAACTAAAGCGTCAGAAGGCTCAGCATTTGTACTTAGCTCAGAGCTACTGCACTTCCCTTGCAACCCTGGCAGTTTAGATAAAACCTCTGTAAGGGTAGTATTCATAACTGAGGCCATATCTTGCAAGGTGAAAGAATTAGACGCACTAGAAGTACTTGGCGTCGCTTGTGCGGGCGTTACTGGTTGTGACACTTGGGGAGAACTAGATGGCAAAACCTGATTTCCTTCTGTCTGAGAATCATCCAATGCCAAACTCTTATAAGTTAAAATATGCTGTTTGCAATTAATAGACATATCAGTACAAGTGGGACACATTCTAAGAGGGGGCTCCACAATGGCTTCTAAACAAATTGAGCAATGAGTTTCCTCAATGTCAGACATGTTTAACAGATTAGTAATGAGACAAGCAAGCTTGGAACACACTTTGATGAAAAAAAAACACAATTTTCAAAAACGGTACTGTGCCTTTAAGAGAAAAAAAGGCATACACAAACTGCAAAACAGGTTAAAACTGCTTAAAATTTTCTGAAATTTTAACAGTGTATCCACAAAGCTTCAGAAAGATTGCACCCCAAGTAAATGGGCAATAAACCCTAAAATGAGCAAACCGGATTGATAAAACCCAAAACCAGTACAAAACCCCTTTCAGCACCTTGCCACAGCTCTGCTTTGGAGCCTACCTGCCCTTAGGGGACGAAAATATGAGAATAAAGCTTCGTTTAGGCTCCAGAAGAGTACCAAGACCTCTGGAAATGCCGCTTGTCTGTATAACTAAATGCGCAACTGAGGCGCGAAAATAGGCCCCGCCCATCTCACTCGATGTTGCTGGGGCCTACACCAAATCCAGCAAACCCTGTTTGAAAACCATGTGGGTTAACCCTTAAATAAGCCAAATGAACTCTCAAACAGATGTCCCAGCATAAGAATAAAAACGTTTACTCCCAGACACACAAACATTTGCTCAATATATCATAAAAATGAGTGCCCATGAAATTAGCCCATTATGCAAGCTAGAAATGCCTCTTATAAACTAGGATTACTGCTTACCCTTCTCCTAATGGGGAAACTGTCAGCCTTTCTGAGTTAACACAGTCTCTGCAGAAATTATGACTGAACATACCTCATTGCTGTATAGCAAGAAACTGTTCCTCACACTGAAGTTTTCCTGTACTCCTCAGCTTCTGTGGGAACAGCAGTGGACCTTAGTTACAAATGCCAAGATCATCATCCTCCAGGCAGAAATCTTCATCTATGTCCTGCCTGAGAGTAAATAGTACAACACCGGTACCATTTAAAAATAACAAACTCTTGATAGAAGATAAAATAAAACTAACAGTTTAACACCTCTTCTCTTTACCCTTCCTGCTTAGAGCCAGCAAAGAGAATGACTGGGGGGTGGAGTTAAGGGGGGAGCTATATAGACAGCTCTGCTGTGGTGCTCTCTTTGCTACTTCCTGTTAGGAAGGATAATATACCACAAGTAAGGATGAAAATGTGGACTCGGTACATCTTGCAAAAGAAAAATCTTCTCACAGGAGGTCATATTCTAAAACCTATTTGATACCCCTGAGAGACAATATTCTGAATACGATTCTGAATGGAACCTGCCCAAACGTCTTGACATAATTTCAATCTGCCCCCCCACCAGCAGAACTGGATTGAGAGCCGCACCTTCATGCAGTCTTGGGGGCTGGTTTTGGTTTCTTATAAGACTTGGATGTATTTCAACTCGAGGATGGCTTCCAATTGGAGCCAGAGTCTTTGGGGGAAGGAGTGGTTTTCTGTTCTCTATTCTGACGAAAGGAACGAAACTGATTAGAAACTTTAGATTTGCCTTTAGACTTTTTATCTTGAGGCAAAAAACAAAACAAAACTTACTTCCCCCCAGTAATAGTGGAAATAATAGAATCCAACTGGGAACCAAACAAATTATTACCCTGGAATGATAGAGATAGTAACCTAGATTTAGATACCATGTCAGCATTCCATGATTTGAGTCATAAAGATCTTCTAGCTAAAATAGCCAAAGACATAGATTTAACAATAATCTTGATGATATCAAAAATAGCATCACAGATAAAAATGATTAGCATGTTAAAGCAAACGAACAATGCTATGCAAATCAGAGTCTTTTTCCCGTTGTGCTAAGCTATCCAACCAAAAAGTTGATGCAGCCACAACATCAGCCATAGAAATGGCAGGTCTGAGCATATAGGCAGAATGCAAATAAGCTTTCTTTAGATAATATTCAATCTTCCTATCTAAATGATCCTTAAAAGAGGTACTATCTTCCATAGGAATAGTAGTACGTTTAGCAAGAGTAGAAATAGCCCCATCAACCATAGGGGCTTTTTCCCAAAACTCTAATTTAGCCACTGGCAAAGGATACAAATTTTTAAACCTTAAGTACCACGCTTAGACCATTCGTTAGCAATCACATCAGAAATAGCATCAGGAACAGAAAAAACCTCAGGAGTAGTCACAGGAGGTTTATAGACAGAATTTAAACGTTTACTGGATTTATTATCAAGAGGATCAGACTCCTCAATATCCAAAGTTATTAACAGTTCTTTTAACAAAGAACGAATATACTCAATCTTAAAAAGATAAGATGATTTATCAGTGTCAATGTCTGAAACAGGATCTTCTGAGTCAGAGAGATCCTCAGAGGAGAATATATCAGTATGTTGCAGGTCATTACAAATTTCATCAGTATTATGAGAAGTTTTAAAAGACCTTTTTACGTTTATTTGAAGGCAGTTTAGCAACCATAGCCTTTTGTATCGCCTCAGCAATATAATTTTTCATATCAACAGGGATATCATGTACTTTAGATGTTGAAGGAACAGATACTGTACTAGAACTAATAGAAACCTTTTCTGCATGCAAAAGCTCATCATGACAACAGTTACATACTACAGCTAGAGATATAATCTCCACTAGCTTACAACAGATACACTTAGCTTTGGTAGAACTGTGTTTAGGCAGCATGGTTCCTACAGCAGCTTCTGAGACAGGATCAGATTGAGACATCTTGTAAAAAAAAAAAAATAATAAATAACATTAAACAGAAATATCTTATTTCCACATATAGCAGTTTCAGGAATGGGGAAAAATGTAAATGCTAAAATTGGCAAAAAAAGCAAATAGCATAGCCCTCTGAGCATAAAAAGGCAAGGAGCATATAGGAAGTGAGATAAAATAAAACTAAATTTTTTGCGCCAAGTATGACGCACGACGCAAAAGGAAGTTGAGAATTTTTTTGGCGCCAACATCCGGAAATGATGCAACTCGCGTCATAACAAACACAATTTCACACCAAATAACCTAGTGTCAACCAAGACGCAGGAAATGACGAATTTACGTCATTGACAGATGCATATTCGCGTCCAATAAAATTGCAATAAATAACAGCATTTTGTGCGCCAAAAAAAAAAAAAAAAAAAAAAAAAAAAGACTATACCCCAGGTAAGATAAACTTCCTAAAACATGATTCCCATAACGAAACTGCTGGACTGCAAAGGGAAATATACATAGACCTGACTCATGGCAAATATAAGTAAAATACATATATTTAAAACTTTATATTAATACATAAAGCGCCAAACCATAGCTGAGAGTGTCTTAAATAATGATACATATTTACCGAAAGACACCCATCCACATACAGCAGATAGCCAAACCAGTACTGAAAAACTATCAGCAGAGGTAATGGTATATAACAGTATATCGCTGATCTGAAAAGGGAGATAGGAGATGAATCCCTATGACCGATAACAGAGAACCCTTATAAAGATTCCCCGCGAGGATAACCATAAAAGCAATAGGCGAAACTCTCTTCAAACCCCTCTGACAAACACTGTACTCTGAGATGAATTGGGCTTCAGAATGCTTAGAAGAGCTTATAGAAGCAATCATAAAAATCAAGCACAAACTTACTTCACCACCTCCATAGGAGGCAAAGTTTGTAAAACTGAATTGTGGGTGTGGTGAGGGGTGTATTTATAGGCATTTTGAGGCTTGGGAAACTTTGCCCCTCCTGGTAGGATTGTATATCCCATACGTCACTAGCTCATGGACTCTTGCCAATTACATGAAAGAAAGAAATATACCTTGTATAGAAGTTCCACTGAGTAAAAGATGTCAACATCTACCAAATGAGTAAATTTAAAAATACTGAAGATGTAATGTAGACACTGCATGTTCTTCCTCAGAACAGCATGTGGGGTGTAGTATTTCCAGTCAATTTCTCTATAAGGTGGTGGAATCTTATAAGCGAGTATATATTAAATATGAGCAGAGACATAATTTTCCCTTTTTAAAGGGCCACTAAATACAGTTGAAATTAATAAATTGACAAATATGATCCAATAGCACTTACTTTAAATTTGAAATGAGCAGCAAAATATTTTCTGGCAATCCAATTTTCACTCTGTATCATGTAAGAGCTAAATTTCAAAATGCATATACGTATATACTGTGCACTTTTGCACATGCTCAGTAGAAGCTGGAGCCACAGAAAGTGAATATAATGAATGTGCACGTTTTGATAATGGAAGTTTTTTTTTTTTCTTTTTTTTTTAATTAAATTGCTTGCTTTATCTGAATAATGAAACTTTAAATGTTCATGTAAAATTATCAAACTGTCCATAACCTATTCTCTATAGAGGACACATTACACTGGCAAAAAAAAAATACTCAAATTAATTATGACAATGACTGGTCTGAATGAATTTTCTTTCTTTGGGACAATGAATAGATTTTGAATAAAACCCCAGACCCTGTTCCTGAAACGGAACCGGCATGATTACCCCTGAAAACTCCAGGTCTGAAACACACTTCAGGAAAGCCTGAGTCTTTACTGGATTTGCTGGGATGCGTGAGAGAAAATATCTTCTCACAGGAGGTCTTACTCTGGATCCTATTCGGTACCCCTAAGAGACAATACTCAGAATCCATCGATTTTGGACAGAATTTGTCCCAACATCCTTGAAAAATCTTAATTTGCCCCCTACCAGCTGAGCTTGAATGAGGGCCGCACCTTCATGTGGACTTGGGGGCTGGCTTAGGTTTCTTAAATGACTTGGATTTATTCCAATTTGAAGGTTTCCAACTGGAAACAGATTCCTTGGGGGAAGGATTAGGTTTCTGTTCCTTAATTTGTCAAAAGGAACGAAAACGTTTAGAAGCTTTAGATTTACCCTTAGGCCTTTTATCCTGAGACAAAAAAACTCCCTTACCCCTAGTGACAGTTGAAATAATCAAATCCAACTGAGAACCAAATAACTTATTACCTTGGAAAGAAAGAGATAGCAATCTAGACTTAGAAGTCATGTCAGCATTCAAAGATTTAAGCCACAAAGCTCTTCTAGCTAAAATAGCTAAATACATAGATTTAACATCAATTTTGAAGATATAAAAAATGGCATCACAAATAAAATGATTAGCATGTTGAAGTAAGCGAACAATGCTAGACAAATCAGAATCCAATTCTTGTTGCGCTAAATTTTCCAACCAGAAAGTTGATGCAGCTGCAACATCAGCCAAAGAAATTGCAGGCCTGAGAAGATGACCTGAATATAAATAAGCTTTCCTTAGATAAGATTCAAGTTTCCTATCTAAAAGGATCTTTAAAAGAAGTACTATCTTCCATACGATTAGTAGTACGTTTAGCAAGAGTAGATAGCGCCCCATCAACTTTGGGGATCTTTCCCCAAAACGCCAATGTAACTGCTGGCAAAGGATACAATTTTTTAAACCTTGAAGAAGGAATAAAAGAAGTACCAGGCCCATTCCATTCCTTAGAAATCATATCAGAAATAGCATCAGTAACTGGAAAAACCTCTGGAGTAACCACAGGAGGATTATAAACAGAATGTAAACATTTACTAGTTTTAATATCTAGAGGAGTAGTTTCCACAATATCCAATGTAATCAACACTTCTTTTAACAAAGAACGAATATACTCCATTTTAAATAAATAAGTAGATTTGTCAGTGTCAATATCTGAGGAAGGATCTTCTGAATCAGATAGATCCTCATCAGAGGAGGATAATTCAGTATGTTGTCGGTCATTTGAAAATTCATCAACTTTGAGAAGTTTTAAAAGACCTTTTACATTTATTAGAAGGCGGGATGGCAGACAAAGCCTTCTGAATAGAATCAGCAATACATTCTTTTAAATTCACAGGTATATCTTGTACATTAGATGTTGAAGGAACAGCAACACTGCACTATTAGTGATGGACATATCTGCATGTAAAAGTTTATCATGACAACTATTACAAACCACAGCTGGAGATATAACCTCCACAAGTTTACAACAAATGCACTTTGCTGCCTGATTTCAGGTCTACCAAAGCTGAGTTCCAACAGTGAATTCTGAGACAGGATCAGATTGAGACATCTTGCAAATGTAAGAGAAAAAAACAACATATAAAGCAAAATTATCAATTTCCTTATATGGCAGTTTCAGGAATGGGAAAAAAATGCATAGCCCTCTGATAAAGAAAAAAGGCAAGAGGCATATAGGAATGAGGTTTTAAATAATGAAAATATTTGGCGCCAAGTATGACGCACAACACAGACTTTTTTTTGGCGCTAACAACATCCGGAAATGACACACTTGCGTTATTGAAGACGCAACCTTGTGAAAGGTCTCGCCGTCAACTAAGACGCCGGAAGTGACGAATTTGCGTCATCTGACGTAACTTCGCGCCAAAAAAATCTAGCGCCAAAAAGGACGCAATATACTTTGGCATTTTGCGCTCTCACAAGCCTAATTCTGCTGCAAATTTAACATGACTGTCAATTGAAAAAAAGACTATACCCCAGGTAAGAAATACATTTTTCCTAAAAAATGCATTTCCCAGATATGAAATTGACAGTCTGCAAAAGGAAATATACTGAGAACCTGAATCATGGCAAATATAAGTACAATACATATATTTAGAACTTTATATAAATACATAAAGTGCCAAACCATAGCTGAGAGAGTCTTAAGTAATGAAAACATACTTACCAAAAAAAGACACCCATCCACATATAGCAGATAGCCAAACCAGTACTGAAACTATTATCAGTAGAGGTAATGGAATATGAGAGTATATTGTCGATCTGAAAAGGGAGGTAGGAGATGAATCTCTATGACCGATAACAGAGAACCTATGAAATAGATCTCCCGTGAGGAAAACGATTGCATTCAATAGGTGATACTCCCTTCACATCCCTCTGACATTCACTGTGCTCTGAGAGGAATCTGGCTTCAAAATGCTGAGAAGCGCATATCAACGTAGAAATCTTAGCACAAACTTACTTCACCACCTCCATAGGAGGCAAAGTTTGTAAAAACTAAATTGTGGGTGTGGTGAGGGGTGTATTTATAGGCATTTTGAGGTTTAGGAAACTTTGCCCCTCCTGTTAGGATTGTATATCCCATACATCACTAGCTCATGGACTCTTGCCAATTACATGAAAGAAACAAATTTATGTAAGAACTTACCTGATATATTAATTTCACTCATAGTGGCAAGAGTCCATGAGCTAGTGACGTATGGGAAATACATTCCTACCAGGAGGGGCAAAGTTTCCCAAACCTGAAAATGCCTATAAATACACCTCATACCTTAGTTTAGCGTATAGCCAAGAAGTGAGGTGTATAAAAAGGAGTAAAAAGCATACAAAAAGAGAAACTGGAAAAAATAATGTGCTTTATACAAAAAAAAAAAAAATCATAACCACAAAAAATTGGGTGGGTCTCATGGACTCTTATGTGACCTAAAACAGGAGACAAGAAGGCGCCACAATAGGGTAATAATTTTGGTGCAATTTAATACACTGAGGTGAGATGAATGATACTCACAAACGAAACGGCACTACGGCGTGCCTAAAATTGCAGACCGGGACCTCACAGTCGCCCGGTAGACCAAACAGGGCAGATGCAGCTCCCAGCGGAACACGTGATACGTGCAACCAATCCGGATCCCATACAGGTACACACCTTACCTTTCACACTCCAATTGTAAGGATAGTTACGAAGGGGCGTGCAGTGGCAAGGAACAATACTGTGAACGAGCTGCAGCTGCCCAGGAAGTAAATGGGAGGGGAACCTCATGGACTCTTGCCAATATGAAAGAAATTAATCAGGTAAGTTCTTACATAAATTATTTTTTCTTTCATGTAAGTGGCAAGAGTCCATGAGCTAGTGACGTATGGGATATAAATACCCAAGATGTGGAAGTCCATAAGTCACTAGAGAGGGAGGAATAAAATAAAAAGAGCTATTTCCGCTGAGAAATGAAATCTCAAAACATAATAAGTTTTTTTTTAAATTTCAAGAAAACTCAAATCAAAGGCATTGGAATCAAACTGAGACAACTGCCTGAAGAACCTGTCTACCAAAGCTGCTTCTGAAGAAGCAAAAACATAAAAAATAAAAAATGTAGTAAAAGTATGCAAAGAAGACCAAGTTGCTGCTTTGCAAATTGATCAACTGAAGCTTCATTCTTGAGAGCCCAAGAAGTGGCAACTGATCTAGTAGAATGAGCTGTAATTCGCTGAGGCGGAGACTGCCCCGCCTCCAAATAAGCTTTGTGAATCAAAAGTCTCAACCAAGAAGCCAAAGAAATAGAGGCTTTCTGACTTTTCCTAGAGCCAAATAGACTAGAAGTATTTCTGAAATCTTTAGTAGCCTCAACATAATATTTCAAAGCTCTTACCACATCCAAAGAATGTAAAGACCTTTCAAGAGTATTCTTAGGATTAGGACACAAAGAAGGAACAACAAATTTCCTTATTGTTGTTAGAATTCACAACAACTTTAGGCAAAAATTTAAATTAAGTCCGCAAAACAGCTTTATCTTGATGGAAAATCAGGAGACTCACAAGAAAGAGCAGACAATTCAGAAACTCTTCTAGCAGAAGAGATAGCCAAAAGAAATAACACTTTCCAAGAAAGTAATTTAATGTCCGGAGAATGCATAGGCTCAAAAGGAGGAGCCTGAAAAATCTTCAAAACCAAAATGGAGACTCTAAGGAGGAGAATCAGACACAAGGAATCCTAAACATCAAAGAGCACACCTCCACTGAGAGGAGCAGTCTGAGCACATTACTCGGGGCTATCAGTGTTAGAAACGTATAGTTGTCGCAACAACTGTTTCAGTATATTTAGACAACCAAGAAGTTTTTATGTGCTTACTCTTTGCCATACAAGTGTTTTAACCTTGAGCCACATAATTGTTTATTTTATGTATATTTTTAATATTGATTAGTAAAAGTAAATTTATGCTTACCTGATAAATTAATTTCTTCTATGGTACGACGAGTCCACGGATTTATCCTTTACTTGTGGGATATTATCCTCCTGCTAACAGGAAGTGGCAAAGAGCACCACAGCAGAGCTGTCTATATAGCTCCTCCCTTAGCTCCAGAGGTGACTGAAGTTTAAAATAAAAAAATATAATCTGTCTTAAAATGACAGGGCGGGCCGTAGACTCGTCATACCATAGAAGAAATTAATTTATCAGGTAAGCATAAATTTACTTTTCTTCTATAAGGTATGACGAGTCCACAGATTCATCCTTTACTTGTGGGATACCAAAGCTACAGGACATGGATGAACAGGAGGGACAAGACAGATGGCTAAACAGAAGGCACCACTGCTTGAAGAACTTTTCTCCCAAAAATAGCCTCCGAAGAAGCAAAAGTATCAAATTTGTAAAATTTGGAAAAGGTATGAAGCGAAGACCAAGTCGCAGCCTTACAAATCTGTTCAACAAAAGCATCATTTTTAAAAGCCCATGTGGAAGCCACCGCTCTAGTAGAGTGAGCTGTAATTCTTTCAGGAGGCTGCTGTCCCGCAGTCTCGTATGCCAAACGGATGAAGCAAGTCAGCCAAAAAGAAAGAGGTAGCCGTAGCTTTTTGACCTCTACGTTTTCCAGCATAGACAACAAAAAAAGATGATGTTTGACGGAAATCTTTGGTCGCTTGCAAGTAAAACTTCAAAGCACGAACCACGTCCAAGTTGTGCAACAGACGCTCCTTCTTAGAGGAAGGATTAGGATACAGAGAAGGAACAACAATTTCCTGATTAATATTCCTATTAGTAACAACCTTAGGAAGGAATCCAGGTTTGGTACGCAAAACTACCTTATCAGCATGGAAAACAAGATAAGGTGAGTCGCATTGCAATGCAGATAGTTCAGAAACTCTTTGAGACGAAGAGATAGCAACTAAAAACAGAACTTTCCAAGATAGAAGCTTAATATCTATGGAATGCATAGGTTCAAACGGAACCCCTTGAAGAACTTTAAGAACTAAATTCAAACTCCATGGCGGAGCAACAGGTTTAAACACAGGCTTGATTCTAACTAAAGCCTGACAGAACGACTTAACGTCTGGAACCTCTGCCAGACGCTTGTGCAGTAAAATTGATAAAGCAGATATTTGTCCCTTTAGGGAACAAGCTGATAACCCCTTCTCCAATCCTTCTTGGAGAAAGGAAAAAATCCTAGGAATCCTGATCTTACTCCATGAGTAGCCTTTGGATTCACACCAATAAAGATATTTACGCCATATCTTATGATAAATTTTCCTAGTGACAGGCTTTCGAGCCTGAATCAAAGGTATCTATGACCGACTCAGCGAATCCCCGCTTGGATAAAATTAAGCATTCAATCTCCAGGCAGTCAGCCGCAGAGAAACTAGATTTGGATGCTGGAACGGACCCTGAATCAGAAGGTCCTGTTTCAGTGGAAGAGTCCATGGTGGAAGAGATGACATGTCCGCCAGGACTGCATACCAAGTCCTGCGTGGCCACGCAGGCGCTATCAAAATCACCGAAGCTCTCTCCTGTTTGATTCTGGCAATCAAACGAGGAAGGAGAGGAAATGGTGGAAACACATAAGCCAGGTTGAACGACCAGGGTACTGCTAGAGCATCTATCAGTACCGCTTGAGGATCCCTTGAACTGGACTCGTAACAAGGAAGTTTGGCATTCTGACGAGACGCCATCAGATCCAATTCTGGCGTGCCCCATTGCTGAATCAATTGTGCAAACACCTCCGGATGGAGTTCCCACTCCCCCAGATGAAAACTCTGACGACTTAGAAAATCCGCTTCCCAGTTCTCCACTCCTGGGATATATAGATTGCTGATAGATGGCAAGAGTGAGTCTCTGCCCATCAAATTATTTTGGTAACCTCTATCATCGCTAGAGAACTCTTGGTTCCCCCCTGATGATTGATATATGCTACAGTCGTGATATTGTCCGACTGGAATCTTATGAATCTGTCCGAAGCCAGCTGAGGCCACGCCTGAAGCGCGCTGAATATCGCTCTCAGTTCTAGAATATTTATCGGGAGGAGAGCCTCCTCCTGAGTCCACAAACCCTGTGCTTTCAGGGAATTCCAGACTGCACCCCAGCCCAATAGGCTGGCGTCCGTCGTCACTATGACCCACGCTGGCCTGCGGAAACACATTCCATGGGACAGATGATCCTGTGACAACCACCAAAGAAGAGAGTCTCTGGTCTCTTGATCCAGATTTATCTGAGGAGATAAATCTGCATAATCCCCATTCCACTGTTTGAGCATGCATGCATAGTTGCAGTGGTCTGAGATGCAAGCGAGCAAACGGAACTATGTCCATTGCTGCTACCATTAGTCTGATTGCAGTGACCAAGTGCGGGAGACCTGCATGAAACGCGTATGCACTTATCTGCCATACAGTTTGATCAGGTTCTCCGATCAACTGTCTTGTTTTTACCTATGTATTTGTTCTTAGAGCACTGAAATAAATTTGGAATTGTTTTACATACCTGGACTTGTGGATCATTGCAGCAGTTAGCTGGAACTTCTGTGTATCTTCATTAGTCCGATTGCCTCCATACACTGAGCCACTGACGGCCGAGGAATGGAATGAAGAGCTCGGCAGGTGGTTAAAATCTTTGCTTTCCTGCCCTCCGTATGAAAAATTTTCATGTCCACCGAATCTATCAGAGTTCCCAGGAATGGAACTCTTGGGAAAGGGATAAGTGAACTCTTTTTTACGTTCACCTTCCACCCGTGAGATCTTAGAAAAGCCAACACGATGTCCGTGTGAGATTTGGCTAGTTGGTAAGTTTGACGCCTGAATTAAGATATCGTCCAGATAGAGAAACTCGCTATTCAGAAACAGAAATCGGAGATATTATCATATCAGATCACGCGATTATTTCTTTGTCATTTCCCACCTCATTTAAAAATAGGACTCAATCGTCTAGTTTTTTCTTCCCCCGACATTTATATACTAACTCCAAATTCGTTAACTTTTTAAGATCTTTGTGGCAACGATACTATGTTGACAATTTAAGCTACTGGGATAAACCGGAAATTTTTTGGGAAGCCTTTAAAGCTGTTATGCGGGGGGAAATACAGACATATGTTGGCATAGCTGTGAAAAAGAGTAGAGTACGTGAAAGACAACTCATGAATAAAATTAGGGACTCATATAGAAAATATTGTGTAAATCGTACCTCGGCAAACTGGAAAAAGTATCAAGATAATAGGAAGGAAAGAGATGTATTTTTAAAACAAAAACTGTTAGAGGAAGAAGTAAAAATAAATCTTCACTTTAAAGGAGTCCATGGCTCCTCCGCAAAATATCTGGCCAGACTTACCAAAGCTAGAAAAAATAAAAATTTTATTCCCGTGATTCAAACCAATAAGGGAAGACATATGGAGACTAATGAGATTAGGGAGGCGTTTGTTTACTATCAACAACTATATTCTAGAGTTGAAATAAATAAGGATAATCAAGACACTTTTTGGTCTATGATAAAGACTCCCCAATTAAGTAGTGACGATTTAATGATGATTAATGCCCCAATCTCATCGGACGAAATTAGAAAAGCCTTAGATCATCTGAAATTGAATAAGGCGCCTGGACCAGATGGGTTCCCAGCGGAGCTTTATAAATGTATTGGGGAGGTCTTACTTCCAATACTAGAAAAACTTTTTAATTTCTATTATAGTTCAAATAATGCTATTTCTAGCTACTTCTTGGCGGCCAATATATCTCTCATTTTAAAGAAAGGTAAAAACCCTGAGGATTTGGCCTCGTATAGGCCGATATCGGTTCTGAATATTGACTATAAGATTTTAATGGCCATTATTGCTTCAAGATTATCTACCTGCTTACATAAAATTATCCATCCAGATCAAACAGGATTTATGGTTGCCAGAAATCCAGTAAAAAATATCCGTAAACTGATTAACTTTTTGGATTATGCATGGAATGTGGATAAGGCTAGGAAGAAGCCACTTTGGCAAGACGTTGCTATTCTTTCGTTGGATGCGGTCAAAGCTTTTGACTCGATTGTATGGGAATATCTATTTAGCGCGATGGAGAAGTTTGGTTTTAAAGGGGAACTTTTACAATTTATTTTGCATTTATATCGGAATCCAATTTCCTTTTTACTTATCAATGGATCTTTATCTCCTAAAATAACATTGGAGAGGTACCAGGCAAGGTTGCCCCCTGTCGCCACTTCTTTTTAATATCGCGCTGGAACCTCTCGCGATACGATTCAGAGATGTCTTGATAGGAGTCCCTTTTGGTCTACAGCGTCTTAAAACACTGCTTTATGCAGATGATGTGTTGGTTTTTTTGGCCAATATTCAGCAGTCTATCCCTTTGATCCTTAACGTGCTGGAAACTTTTAGCTCTTTTTCCGGTTATAAGATAAACATAGAGAAGAGTGAATTAATGTGCATAAATAATTCCCAGCTAGTAGGACTTAATATCCCATTCAAACAGGTTGAGCTTATTAAGTATCTAGGTTTAGTTTTACACAAAAATCCTAAACTCTGGTATAAAGCTAACTTTGAGCCCATATTTCATAAAATAGGAATGGATCTGCTGCTCTGGGCCGCTTTTCCTTTGTCCATCACAGCCAGGGTTAATTTAATAAAATCAATCATTTTTCCACGGTTGTTATATCCTCTCCAGAATCTACCTTTATTCTTACTGAATAAAGATTTAAAGCTCTTTAACGCTCAAATTTCTAAGTTTATTTGGAATAATAAAAGGCCTCGAATTGCACTTGCAAAATTAATGCAAAATCGTGGGTCAGACGGATTGGCGCTTCCTAACCTTAAATTGTATAATCTGGCTGCGATGGTTAAAACAGCAATAGACTGGCTTGCCGGCACCAATTTGGTTTCATCAGAAGAGTTAGAAAATTATTTGATCGCCCCATTTGCGTTAAAAGCTATATTACATTCTCCAATTCAGAAGCTTCCTCAGAATAATTTGCAGTCTTATCACTTTTAGAAATATAGTTTCAGCCTGGCAAAAGTTTTGTGCAATTATTGATATAGATTTTTCATTCTCTGAATGGCTTCCGATTGCAAATAATCCAAATTTTTTGCCAGGTCTCTATCAAAAAGTTTTCAAAGACTGGGCTGATAAAGGACTACTCTATGTAAAACAGTTATTTGATGAGAATGATCAATTATTAATGGCAGATGTTATTTTTAACAAATTTGATCTGCCTAGATTTAATCTTTTTGCATATTTTCAAATTCGCCATTTTATCTCGTCACATAGCTGGTCTTGCTTGTCTCTTGCCGCCTGGTCGGATATTAAGCTTGCTGTACAAAAATTAGTTGCAGGAAACTCTTCGATATCCCTGATGTATGATATTATGTTGAATAAGCAGAGTCTCCTATTTAGGGATAATATTTGTAAGGCCTGGCTTCCTGTTATTCCCTCTGTAAATCATGAAAAAATTACTCAGAGTTTTAACTCTCTACGTAAGTGTAAAGTTCCGACATCATGGAACGAATCCCACATGAAATTGATTAATAAGTTTTATCTCACGCCGTGGAAAGTTTCTAAATTTTATCCAACTTCGGCTAGTTTATGTCCTCGTTGTTCACATGAGAGGGCTGATTTGATTCACATGTTCTGGACATGTCCTATGGCCAGACAATTATGGTTAAAGATTATTTTCTGGTTCAATAAACTTCATAAAACAACAATTGGATTAGCTGCGGAAGATGTTATCTTTTTACTTCCGCCACAAGAGGCTGTTAATGATATCACTATAAATAGTTTAAATACTATTATTTTGACTGTTAGATATTGCTTACTTAAAAACTGGAAAGCTAGGCGTCTACCGGGATTAGTTATGGTATTTAAAATGTTACAAGATCAAATTGTTTTTGAATCATACCATCTCTATGAAGCTTCGGAGAAACGAATCAAGAAGTTCCTTTGGAAATGGACGCCAGTTATCTTATCTTACTCACCTCCTTTGCAAAAGCGGATTCTCTCTTCTTTCCTATCTTCAGTGAGTTTTGCGGAACTAACTTTACTTAATATTTTTCCACACACTTGGATTACTACACGGTAGGCGTTCCCTGGTCGGCTGCGTACTGGGGGGGGGTGGGGTGGCGTTCGGGGTGGGGAGGGAGAGAGAAATATTGATTTTTATATAAGTATTTTCCTTTTTTTTTTTTTTCCCTGAAGGCAAGGAATATGGACAGGAATGTAAGGAAAATCTATCTAAGGAAGGCATCAACTGTCTATTTTTTAGTTATTTTAGACAGAAGTACTAATCACATTTTTTGTAGGCAGATAGCTGTTTAGAACTATTCAGTCTGTATGAAGATTGGAATTAGTGTTGATGATTTCCACAATGTTAATGTATTATTTGTTTAGATGTGTACAGATTTGCTAGGTATATAGCGACGTGGAGCTGTGTCTCCAGACAAGATGTACGAAATGTTGTTTCTTTTTTCTTTTTCTTTCTTTTTTGTATGATTTATTCTTTATGTACCAAATAATGAATAAAAAATGATTTAAAAAAAAAAAAAGATATCGTCCAGATAAGGCGCCACTGCTATGCCCCACGGCCTTAGAACCGCCAGAAGGGACCCTAGCACCTTTGTGAAAATTCTGGGAGCTGTGACCAACCCGAAGGGAAGATCCACAAACTGGTAATGCTTGTCCAGAAAGGTGAACCTGAGGAACTGGTGATGATCTTTGTGGATAGGGATGTGTAGATACGCATCCTTTAAGTCCACGGTGGTCATATATTGACCCTCCTGGATCATTGGTAAAATAGTCTGAATGGTCTCAATCTTGAAAGATGGGACTCTGAGGAATTTGTTTAGGATCTTGAGATCTAAAATTGGTCTGAAGGTTCCCTCTTTTTTGGGAACCACAAACAGATTGGAGTAAAACCCCTGCCCCTGTTCTGTTTTAAGAACTGGGTGGATCACTCCCATGGTATATAGGTCTTCTACACAGCGTAATAACGCCTCTCTTTTTGTCTGGTTTACAGACAATTGAGAAAGATCGAATCTCCCCCTTGGAGGAGAATCTTAGAAATCTAGAAGATAACCTTGGGTTACAATTTCTAAAGCCCAGGAGTCCTGAACGTCTCATGCCCAAGCCTGAGGAAAGAGAGAAAGTCTGTCCCCTACAAGATCCAGTCCCGGATCGGGGGCTACCCCTTCATGCTGTCTTGGTGGCAGCAGCGGGCTTCTTGGCCTGTTTACCTTTGTTCCAAGTCTGGTTAGGTCTCCAGACTGACTTGGATTGAGCAAAATTCCCCTCTTGTTTTGCAGCAGGGGAAGAGGTATAGGGACCACCTTTGAAGATTCGAAAGGAACAAAAATTATTTTGTTTATTCCTCATCTTATTTGTCTTATCCTGAGGAAGGGCGTGGCCTCTCCCTCCAGTGATGTCTGAAATGATCTCTTTCAGTTCAGGCACGAATAGGGTCTTACCTTTGAAGGGGATGGCTAAAAGCTTAGATTTTGATGACACATTAGCAGACCAGGACTTAAGCCATAACGCTCTACGCTATAAAATGGCAAAACCTGAATTCTTTGCCGCTAATTTAGCCCGTTGAAAAGCTGCATCTGTAATGAAAGAATTAGCTAGCTTGAGAGCCCTAATTCTATCCAGAATATCATCTAATGGGGTCTCAACCTGAAGAGCCTCGAACCAAAAAGCAGCTGCAGTAGTTACAGGAACAATGCACGCTATAGGTTGGAGAAGAAAACCCTGATGAACAAATATTTTCTTTAGGAGACTCTCTAATTTTTTATCCATAGGATCTTTGAAAGCACAACTGTCCTCAATAGGTATAGTTGTACGCTTAGCCAGGGTAGAAATAGCTCCCTCCACCTTAGGGACCGTCTGCCATGAATCCCGCATGGTGTCTGATATGGGAAACATTTTCTTAAAAGTAGGAGGGGGAGTGAACAGAATACCTGGTCTATCCCACTCCTTAGTAACAATGTCCGAAATCCTCTTAGGGACCGGAAAAACATCAGTGTAGGCAGGAACCTCTAGAAATCTGTCCATTTTACACAATTTCTCTGCAACTACAATAGGGTCACACTCATCCAGAGTCGCTAAAACCTCCCAGAGCAACAAGCGGAGGTGTTCTAGTTTAAATGTAAAAGCCGTCATATCTGAGTCTGTCTGAGGGAACATCTTTCCTGAATCAGAAATCTCTCCCTCAGACAGCAAATCCCTCACCCCCAACTCAGAACATTTTGAGGGTACATCAGATATGGCTAATAAAGCGTCAGAGGGCTCAGCATTTGTTCTCACACCAGACCTACTGCGCTTCCCCTGCAACCCAGGCAGCTTAGATAAAACCTCTGTGAGGGTAGTATTCATAACTGCGGCCATATCTTGCAGGGTGAAAGAATTAGACGTACCAGAAGTACTTGGCGTCGCTTGTGCGGGCGTTAATGGTTGTGACACATGGGGAGAATTAGATGGCATAACCTGATTCCCTTCTGACTGAGAATCATCCTGCGACATACTTTTCGTAGCTAAAATATGTTCTTTGCAATTTATTGACCTTTCAGTGCATGAGGGACACATTCTAAGTGGGGGTTCCACAATGGCTTCTAAACATATTGAACATTGACTTTCCTCAATGTCAGACATGTTGAACAGGCTAGTAATGACTACAAACAAGCTTGAAAACACTTTATTTAGTGAAAAAATATCTTAAAAAACGGTACTACGCCTTTAAGAGAAAAAAAGCATACACGTTCTGCAAAACTGCTTTAAAATACACCAATCTTTTCAAATTTTTGATATAAGACTCAGTTTGTGTAATTAAGTTTGCCCCACAAGAAAAACAAACATTTAACCCTTTATTGTGCAAACCAGATTGATAACCTGCCCTCAGGGATTGGAAAAATGGGGTTAAAGCTTAAGTTAAAGTAAATACAACTGTGCATCTGAGGCGCGAAAATAGGCCCCGCCCATCTCACTCGATGTTTTTACAGCCTCAAAGAACTGCACCAGAGCGGTTTTAAACTAGCCATGTGGGTTCTGAGACCCAAAAAATAAGCTAAGTGTAACCTCAATAAAGTTGCCAAAAAACGTTATTGCCCAAAAAAACATTAACAGCACTCCTAGTTCACAAATCGTTTGCCCACAAACATTCAAAAACTCAGTGTCAACCATTTTTTAATTAGCCCCTTATGCAAGCTTAGTAATACCCTTCTATAACTCTTAGGATTACTGCTTACCCTTACCCTCAGGGGGATACTGTCAGCCTTTCTGAAATACACAGTCTCTCCAGAAAAAATGACTGAACATACCTCACTGCTATATAGCATGAAAACGTTCCTCACACTGAAGTTTCTTGTACCCCTCAGCCTCTGTGGGAACTGCTCTGGATCTTAGTGACAAATGCTAAGATCATCAGCCTCCAGGCAGAAGTCTTCATCCATCTGCTGCCTGAGAGTAAATAGTACACACCGGTACCATTTAAGATAAAAAACTCTTGCTTGAAGAAAATAAAAATTAATATTTTATCGCCTCTTTCACTTTACCCTTCCTAGTACTTAGAGAAGGCAAAGAGAATAACTGGGGGGTGGAGCTAAGGGAGGAGCTATATAGACAGCTCTGCTGTGGTGCTCTTTGCCACTTCCTGTTAGCAGGAGGATAATATCCCACAAGGATGAATCCGTGGACTCGTCGTACCTTATAGAAGAAAACTCTTAATTCACATATGTTGTAATATTGCATTCATTTGAGCCATATTGCATTTATTTGATCCATAATATATCCATACCCTAGGCTCTTTAGTGCATCCCATCCCCACATTTTCTAGATTTCATTCTTTATAACCGTTATTGGGAGAAATAACTGTAGCCTTGGGATAGCTTTAGGATACATCTAAGGAAGTTCTATACCTTTTTTCTTAAACATTTTATTATTACCACTGTTTCCAGAGAACTTTGGAGTTGATCATAATCTTCTGCTTGTTTTTGGAAAATAGTAATTTTTCAAACTTGGTCGGTATCGGCAGTGTGTTAAGTGATCACAATACTACAAAGCTTCTGCCACTAATACCCCTCAAGCTCAATTTTACCCCTCAAAAACACAAAATTGTTAATCTCCATATATAATTATCCTAAAACCAAAAGTGCATGATTAAGGACAAATGTATCCCCCCCCCAATTTCTTGGGTTTGGTGATTACATCACAGGTTAAATGGAGTGTACGGTGATGCTAATAGATATATGTCTTTTTAAGAATTTCAATAGGGGCAGTATCAGTATAGTGGGTAGGTGTGTTTGTTGGGTTATTGTTTTTGCTGATTTTTATTAGTGTCAATGTGCTTGTTACTAATATTTTAACCCTTACTGAGCAGATAGTAAGAAAAAACACCAAAACAAATACAAACACTATCATAATCCATTATAGCAGTGGGTAATTTCAATGTGTTTTGCCCATGTTTAAGTTTTTTTAATATAAAGTTTTTAAATTTAAAAAGGTTAACCTGAGATTATCAAGTCATTTTAGTTGAGGAATTTGGCAAGTAAAAAAAATAAATTATGCTTACCTGATAATTTATTTTCCATCTGTGGGAGGAGAGTCCACTGCTTCATTCATTACTTGTGGGAATTAAGAACCTCACCACCAGGAGGAGGCAAAGACACCCCAGCCAAAGGCTTAAATACTTCCCCCACTCCCCTCATACCACAGACATTCTGCCAAGGGAACAAGGAACAGTAGGAGAAATATCAGGGTATAAATGGTGCCAGGAGATTAATGATAAATTTAGGTCCGCCCACCGGAAAAACGGGCGGATGCAGTGGACTCTCCTCCCACAGATGAAAATGAAATTATCAGGTAATCATAATTTATGTTTTCCATCTTTATTGGAGGAGAGTCCACTGCTTCATTTATTACTTGTGGAACAAATACCCAAGCTCTAGGAGGACACTAAATGAAAAGAAGAAAAAAAAAAAGATAAGGACGGGAGGGTAAAAGAAGGCGGACCCTATACTGAGGGCACCACAGCCTGCAGAACCCTTTTTCAAAAAAGATGCTTCCGCCGAAGCAAAATCGTCAAATTTTTAAAATTTTGCAAAAGTATGTAAGGAAGACAAAGTGGCCGCCTTACAAATCTGCTCCATAGAAGCCTCATTCTTAAAGGCCCAAGAAGAGGCCACAGCTCTATATATATAAAATCAATGTAAATATTTGCATAGGAAATTAGCACATCTAGGCAAGTATCCCCGCTTGCTTTTCCCCAGAAATTCTTAATATACAATGTTACCAATGCACAAGAGAATCGTGGGTAAGATATGCAAATTCTCAGTTTTTTTGCTTCAAAAATACTGTCCCCCCATAATTTTAATGAATTTTGGTTTAACCATGAAAATAGCTTTACCAATGCAGCAACCAGAAATATATCTCCTACTGACGAGTTCCAAAAAGAACGAAACAGGCTTGTCTAGCGAGTGATTTCTGGTTTGCTGTAATAATCCTGTTAAAAGGATCGCTGTGTCAAAACAGTATTTTGAAGCAAAAAAAAAGGAGAATTTGCATATCTAATTTGCATATCTTACCCACGATTCTCTTGTGCATTGGTAACATTGTAGATTAAGAAATTCTGGGGAAAAGCAAGCGGGGATACTTGCCTAGATGTGCTAATTTCCTATACAAATATTTACATTGATTTAATTTTGAGACATGGAGGATTTTAATATATCTATATATATATCTATATCTATATATATATATATATATATCTATATCTATATCTATATATCTATATATCTATATCTATATCTATATATCTATATCTATATATCTATATCTATATCTATATCTATATATATATATATATATATATAAAAAACAATCTTACTAGAATACACTTTGAGGAACAGGAGCACGGCCTTTCAAGTGCGACAGGGTAGTAGCATCACTCCTGACATGGACTTGAGAGAAGAAAAGCAGGCAGCGAAACTCGTCAACACCGATTGCTAATGGAGCTGTTAAACTGAGTCGGGATGGGTTCGCAGAAAGACTCTCCCTGCATATCCGGACTCTAACTTTCACCCATGCTCTCACCGAGAGGCTGGGGTGTCTTTGCTTCCTCCTGGTGGCCAGGTTCTTAATTCCCACAAGTAATGAATGAAGCAGTGGACTCTCCTTCCATTAGGATGGAAATGACATTATAAAAATGCTATTAAGTATCAAGAATTTGATTTTCATCAAGCCAAGAGGACTCACGTTACATATAGGTTAATGTAAAAAGTGCTGCCGATAATCAAAATGGCTGATGGTAAAAGTATTAATAAGTAAAAGGGTCTTATGAGCAGTTGTTAACAGGCTGATAGTTATCATAACGAGAAATTGTTAAACCATTTGTGCTTAACCCCTGCACATACGTAACCTAAGCTCCAGAATTGCAATGCTCTATTGATCTGGAGCTAAACACAAACAATGAGCAAACCAGGGACTGCAAATATGTGATTATCAATAAAGTAGCCGGGCCACCAGCTACTAGGGGTGCTGAAAATAATAGATTCCGTGATGCATGGCGATGCAACCGTTACTGATGCTGCATCGATGCAGTGCAAATCTGAATAGATTCAGGGGGTCAGTGATGTCATTGTGCAACATCACGTGACCCCACCTCTTTAACAAAGCAGCCGAGCCGACAGCATTTGTGTCAGGATCAATCTGTCCTTATGCTTTGCAGTGGCGTGCAGTTTTCATGGTTACAGCCCCCAGCTACACCACATCAGGACTTGCTGTGCACACTGCGCAGACATCTGACACGGAGAGCACTCCAACAGACCTCCTTTCACACACAAATGTCTCTACACAATCATAACACACATAGAAGGATTGGAGGCGGTCAGGGAACACCTCCCTAACAACCCTCTATATTAGGGTCCACCTGTTGAGTTTTTGTTGTCACTAATGGAATTCTGTCTTCATAAAAACTATTTTAGATTTGAAGACAGGTTCTATTTGCAAACAGCAGGTACCGCCATGGTATCATCCATGGCCCCCTCTTATGCAAACATTTTCATGTCACATTTTGAAAATTTGTACCTATGGGGAAAACGCGATACATCTATTGTATTTTACAATATATGATATTTTCTTGATATGGCGAGGGGGCCTGGATGATCTCCATGTGTGGGTTGAGGCACTTAACAGCACAAAAACCACGGTCAGGTTTAAGATCACGGCGGATGAACAAGCCATTAACTTTCTTGACCTAAGGATAGATAAGACAGCACAGGGCTTAGGTTGTACACTATACAATAAACCAACAGATAGGAACTCCCTTCTACGAGCCAATAGCTATCACCCCCCTGCACTACTGAGGGGTATTTTGAAGTCCCAACTAATTAGAACCATACAAAACAATTCAGATAATGCTGTGGGAGTCTCCCAGTTGACTGAGATGGGAGATAAATTTGCACAAAGGGGCTATAAAGCACATCTAATTATGGAGATGACCAGGGAGGTGTCACAATACACGCAGGCAGAACTCCTAGTCAAGAAACCAAGACACACTTAAGAAGAAAAACTGATCATGGCAACCACTTTTTCACCTACCACCAGAAACATAGGGCAATCTCTCCGGACACATTGACCCATAGTGGCCACAGATCCTAAATTGCATTTTAGCAACAATATGACACCTATGGTTGGCTACAGAAGGGGTACGAATTTAAGGGACTTATTGGTCAGGACAGACCCTAAGGCCAGTTACAGACCTTGGGCCCATATCAACATCAAGGGATCATACCGCTGTCTAGGATGCACCACCTGCAATGGACTTATCAGCACAAAAATGTTCCATCATCCCCATACCAACAGGCAGTATGTCAGACACTCAATAACATGTACAACCACATTTGTTGTATATTTGTTAGTATGTCCCGGTTCCCGTTTTTATGTGGGTAAGACATCAGGCACACAGAGAGAGAATGGCGAACCACAGATACGCCGCTACGGCGGATCACGCTGACATACACAGTGTTTAATGTTGCTGAATCACAGGATTATCGTAGCCATACTGTGGGATTGCTATAAACGCCAAGCTGAATTTAAAATAAGGGTACTGCTATTGAGCTATCCTGTTAATACCCAGGCTTACTCCATTCATTCATTCATTCATATAAGTATATGGAACATTTCAATATTGGATATTTCTCCTCCATCATAGATCTGGAACTTTGACTGTGACCTGTGAATCTAACAGGCGTTCATCTATTATTTAGGAATTATTTGATGTACAATTTGGATAATTATTTGTATTATTTGCATGCAATATTTCAGAGGGGATTGTATGATCATAGTGCACTATGATAGGAGTATTGAGTCAATCCAATAATATTGTTTACTAATGGCTTTTGTGAACTCCAATAAACACTGAATTTTATGCCTTTTCGTGTAGTGTATGGATGCTATTTAGCGTTGGTTAATAATCATTATTATTTAGCTATTGGGGGACTTGTCACTGTTTAGGGAGTATATCCACTTAATTTACAGGGATTGGTTAGTGCTGGAGATGAACTGCTTAGGACTCTATTTTTACCTCCAAATATATATATATATATACACACACACACACTTTCAAACAACTGTGAAAGATTGGACAGCGCTTATAAACATAATACAATATGCACAGAAATGTATCTGTACCGGGTACAGATACATTTCTGTGCATATTGTATTATGTTTATAAGCGCTGTCCCATCTTTCACCCCTACCAGCTACATTTAGATTTTTCTTGTGTGTTTAACCCCTTTATGGTAAGTAGTGCAATAAGAAAACATGCAAGCAAATTAAAGAATGATTTATCTTTTAGGTCACTTTAAAGCAAAGCTTTATAAGGCAAATATTTTAACCCCATAAGCCAACTGGATGTAGGCATTATGTCACACAGTACTTTGCTCAGTACCTACATCCAACACTCTGGCGCATGCGGTGGACCCCGCTGTCCGTTTTGACAGCGGAGACTGCAGCCAGGGGCAGAAGGCATCTGCCTTCATATGGCAAGGAAGAACTGATACTCTGTCACTGTTTGAATCAACTTGCGGTGATGCCGTGGGAGGGAAGGGTTCCCTACACTACAGAAAAAGTGTTGTGACAGGAGGGATCACTACAGAAAACTTTTTTGTTAAATAAATACATTTTAAAAAAATGATGACATTTCTATAAACTGGGTACTTGCCCCTACTATGGCTGCTACTAGATAGAGGAGAGGGATCCCTACAGTGCAAAAATAAAAACAATTAAAAGCCCTAAAATTGCATATTGGCAAATTGTCTGTGAGTATCTAAGATGGTGCTGACCAGTGTGTGTGTGTGGGGCTGTCTGGAAAGGATTAGATACAGATAGACTGCACAAGCGGTATGTGAATAATTTATGTGAGAAACCTAAATTTTTTTTTTAAATGGTTGCATTTGGCTGTAAAACTGTGGCAAAAAATGCCAAAATAAGCCTAGATCAATAATTATTTTTTAATTCATATATAAATAATATAATTTAAATAATAATAAAAAACCCACAAGGTTCTATTTCAGTTTAAATGGAGTGATTGAAAAAAATCGCTAACAAAATTTCCGGTATTGTGTGCAAGTTTTTCTCTGAAATTCCTGGTAGCGAATGGGGTTAATAATAATGAATGAAGAAAATTAAAAGATCTTAAAATGACTGCAACTGAAAATATACCTCATATTCCTTGTGAAGAAGCTCAAGTCTAGCTTTACGCAGGTGTTTTCGTACAGGATGACTTAGCATGCATTCAGTTTCACTAGTGCCACCTAGAAAAACATACATAGTCAATTAGACAATATTTACATGTCATAATACAATTTATTCATGCAACCTAAAAAATGTCTGTCATATGAATCTTAATACTTTTATATGCACATTAACCTCAGAAAGATAGTACAATACTGTAACAAGAAATGTGATTTGTTGTTTTAAATAGACTATTATTTGCATTTTAAAAACACAAAAACTAAACCAAAGACACAGGCAGAGAAAATTGTGAATTACAGCCAGGGAATTTTTTATTTTTATTTATGCCTCCTTGATAAATGTATTTATTTCCGGATATGGTGAATCCACGTCATCAATTACTAGTGGGAATATCCCTCCTGGCCAGCAGGAGGAGGCAAAGAGCACCACAGCAAAGCTGTTAAGTGTCACTCCCCTACCCATAAACCCCAGTCATTCGACCGAAAGGAAAACGGAAATAAGGAATAACACAAAAGGTGTAGAGGTGCCTGAAGTTTAGTTAAAAAAAAAATAACTGTCTTAAGAGAAAAAGGGTGAGGTCGTGGACTCGCCATATCTGGAAATAAATATATTTATCAGGTGAGCATACATTTTGTTTTCTTTCCTAAGATATGGTGAGTCCACAACGTCATCAATTACTAGTGGGAACCAATACCCAAAGCTAGAGGACACAGATGACTAGGGAGGGAAAACAAGACAGGCAGACCAAAACAGAAGACACAACCGCTTCTGTCCAAAAGAAGCCTCAGTCGAGGCAAAAATATCACCATTATAAAATTTTGAAAAAATATGCAAGAAGACCAAGTTGCAGCCTTGCAAAACTGTTCCACAGAAGCTTCATTTTTGAAAGCCCAAGAAGAGGAGACAGCCCTAGTGGAATGAGCCGTAATTCTTCCAGAAAGCTGCTGACCAGCAATCTGAAAAGTAAAACGAATTGTACTTCTCAACCAGAGATAAAAAGAAGATCTGACCCTTACAATTCCCAGAGAACTTTAAAGCACACACAACAACCAAGTTGTGCAACAACAAACATTCCCAATGAATATAAATATTAGGAAAAGAAGAAGAGGCAAAAAAATCTCCCAATTAATAAATCTATCTGAAACCACTTAAGGAAAAATCAGCTTATTACGAAAAATCATATAAGGCGAATCACACTACAAAAGCCGGGAGTTCCAAAACTCTCCTAGCAGATAAGATAACAAAAAGAAACAAAACCTTCCAAGAGAATACTTTATATCTATGAAATGCAATGGCTCAAACGGAGCCTGCTGCAAAACCTTAAGAACAAGGTTAAGGCTCCAAGGAGGAGCAACAGACTTAAACACAGGCCTGAATCTAACCGAGGCACATCCGCCAGACTCTTGTGTAACAAAATAATAATGCAGAAATCTGACCCTTCAGAAATGACTGAAAAACCCTTCTCCAAACCTACCTGTAAAAAAAAAAAGTAAATCCTGACCCTACTCCAAGAGTAGCCCTTGGATTCACCCCAATAAAGGTAATTACGCCATACCTTATGGTAAAAGTTACCAGAAACAAGCTTGTGAGCCTGAATCATGGTCTCAAAGATTGACTCAGAAAACCCATGCTTAGACAGAACTAAGTGATCAATCTCCAAGCAAAGAGCTTCAGAGAAATTTGGATGAAGAAAAGGACCCTGAATTAGAAAAGACCTTCCTCAGGAACAAACACCAAGGTAGAGGAGAGGACATCTCCACTAGGTCTACATACCAGATCCTGCGAGACCATGCAGGAGCTATTCATATTACCGATGCTCTATCCTATTTGATACGAGCAATGACTCGTGGAAGGAGAACAAACTGAGGAAAACAGGTATGCTAGATTGAAATCCCATGGAACCGCCAGAGCATATATCAGGGCAGCCTGCGGATCCTCTTGACCTATAAACGTACCTTGGAAGCTTGGCGTTCTGCCATCTGATCCGGCACCCCCTATTTGACAGTTAACCAGGAGAACACCTCCAGGAGCAGCGTCCCTCCTCGGGATGCAATGACCAACTGCTCAAGAAGACTGCTCCCAGTATCCACTCCTGGAATGTTAATAGTAGATAGGCAGCAATTGTGGACATCTGCACACTGAACAATCCACGCCACCTCCATCATGGCTAAACAACTCCAGGTTTCTCCCAGATGGTTGAAGTCAACCACTGAGGTGAAAATGTTCAACTAGAACCTGATAAACCGATCTAAGGACAACTGATGCCAAGCCATCAGAACATTGTAGATCGCTTTCAACTCCAAGATGGTTATGGGAAGAGTTTATGGCCCATAGACCTAGCGCCATCAACGAGTCCCGTACTGCTCCCCAGCCCTACAAGCTGGCAACCGTGGTCAATATTACCCAGGGAGGTCTCCGGAAGCATGTGTCCTGAGACAGATGCTCCTGAGAAAACCACCACGGAAGAGAATCCCATGTCGACAGATCTAGATCTCCGCATGATCCCCGTTCCACTATCCGTGCATGCATTAAAGCAGAACTCTCCGATGGAATCGAGCAAAGGGAATGATGTCCAAAGAAACAGCCATCAGACCAATTTCCTCCATACATTGAGCCACTGAAGGCCGAACAGCTGCAGAGAGGGGCAAGAGGAAAGAAACCTAATTTTCTGACCACTGTAAAATATTTTCAGAGATAGGGAAACTAATATGGTCCCTAAGAAACTACCCCTGTAGCTGGAACAAGGGAACTCATTTTCCAGATTCACTTCCCAACTGTGGAAACAAGGAAAAGACAACAAGATCTCTGTATGAGAGTTTGCTTGTTGAAAAGATGGCGCCTGAACCAATATGTCATCCAGGAAGAGCACCACAGCAATTCCCCAAAACCTGATCACTGCCAAGATAGCCCCAGAACCATACAAAAAATTCTGTGCGACGTGGCAAGGCCAAAAGGGAAGAACCACAAACTGAAAGTGTTTGTCCAGAAAGGCAAATCTGAGGAACTTGAAGATACGTGTCCTCCAGGTCTATGTTCATCATGAACTGACCCTCTTGGACCAAAGGAAGAAAGGAAGGAACCAATGGTTTCTAATTTGAAGGATGGAGCCCTGAGACAACTTGTTGAGACACTTTCGGTCTAGAAAAAGACGAAAATAATCCCTCTTTTTCAGGAACCACGAACAGGTATGAATAGAATCCTAAACCCTGTTCCCTGCAGGAACTGGGACTATCACTCCCAGGGTAGAAAGGTCCCAAATGCAATTCAAAAAATGCCTCTCTTATCTGGACTGCAGAAAAACATGAGGTGTAACCTGCCTCTGGGAGGAAAGTTTTAATTCTATTTATTAACTCTGAGATACTATGTCCACAGCCTATCTGGGACAACTCATAACCATGCTTGAAGAAAAACAGATAAATTCAGCTCCCCACTTGGTCCGATCCCGGATAAGGGGCAAACCCTTCATGATGATTTAGACTCAGCTGCAGGTTTCTACCCTGACTTCCTTTAGGACTATTCTCCTTGTCTTGTGGTAGAAAAGACCCTTTTCCACCCGTAATATCAGGAATATTCCTGCCAGACCAGGACCAAATAATGTCTTATCCTTGTAAGGAAGTGTCAGAAGCTTGGACTTGAGGAATTCAGCCACAACGCAACCTATTCATCATTACACTGAATAATGTTACTTTTATTCCAGCAACGATACCTTATTGAATTCAGCCTCTCTCAGTTTTTTAAGTCTCCTTCTTTGAGTGGCAACTGTTCGAGTGAATCAGAGCCTCACCATGCGCCCCATGTAAATATCTATCTCAATGCTCCCGTGCTCTGAACGCTGTTATTGTATTGAAACGTGCATGCGCTACAACTTGCGCATCAGAAGTAGTAAAATATCTTTCGCGGTTTATTCACTGTTTACTGTTAGCGAAGCAGCTAATTCCTTTCTTCTGATGTGCAATTAGCGTAAGTTGTAGCGCATGCACATTTCAATACGATGAGCATTCAGAGCATGGGAGCATGGAGATAGATATTTACGTGGGACGCATGGTGAGCCTCTGATTGGCTCGAACAGATGCCACTCAGAGAAGGAGACTTAAAAAAAAAAAAAAGAGGGTCTGAATTCAATAAGGTATTGTTGCTGGAATAAAAGTAAAATTATTCAGTGTAATGATGAATAGGTGAATAGGGTAATAATGTCCCTTTCTCCAACATAGGTGTGTCCGGTCCACGGCGTCATCCTTACTTGTGGGATATTCTCTTCCCCAACAGGAAATGGCAAAGAGCCCAGCAAAGCTGGTCACATGATCCCTCCTAGGCTCCGCCTACCCCAGTCATTCTCTTTGCCGTTGTACAGGCAACATCTCCACGGAGATGGCTTAGAGTTTTTTAGTGTTTAACTGTAGTTTTTCATTATTCAATCAAGAGTTTGTTATTTTCAAATAGTGCTGGTACGTACTATTTACTCAGAAACAGAAAAGAGATGAAGAATTCTGTTTGTATGAGGAAAATGATTTTAGCAACCGTAACTAAAATCCATGGCTGTTCCACACAGGACTGTTGAGAGCAATTAACTTCAGTTGGGGGAACAGTTTGCAGTCCCTTGCTGCTTGAGGTATGACACATTCTAACAAGACGATGTAATGCTGGAAGCTGTCATTTTCCCTATGGGATCCGGTAAGCCATGTTTATTACGATTGTAAATAAGGGCTTCACAAGGGCTTATTTAAACTGTAGACTTTTTCTGGGCTAAATCGATTGATTATTAACACATATTTAGCCTTGAGGAATCATTTTATCTGGGTATTTTGATATAATAATATCGGCAGGCACTGTTTTAGACACCTTATTCTTTAGGGGCTTTCCCAAAGCATAGGCAGAGTCTCATTTTCGCGCCGGTGTTGCCCACTTGTTTTTGAGAGGCATGGCATGCAGTCGCATGTGAGAGGAGCTCTGATACTTATAAAAGACTTCTGAAGGCGTCATTTGGTATCGTATTCCCCTTTGGGTTTGGTTGGGTCTCAGCAAAGCAGATACCAGGGACTGTAAAGGGGTTTAAAGCTTAAAACGGCTCCGGTTCCGTTATTTTAAGGGTTAAAGCTTCCAAAATTGGTGTGCAATATTTTCAAGGCTTTAAGACGCTGTGGTGAAAATTTGGTGAATTTTGAACAATTCCTTCATGTTTTTTCGCAATTGCAGTAATAAAGTGTGTTCAGTTTAAAATTTAAAGTGACAGTAACGGTTTTATTTTAAAACGTTTTTTGTACTTTCTGATCAAGTTTATGCCTGTTTAACATGTCTGAACTACCAGATAGACTGTGTTCTGAATGTGGGGAAGCCAGAATTCCTATTCATTTAAATAAATGTGATTTATGTGATAATAACAATGATGCCCAAGATGATTCCTCAAGTGAGGGGAGTAAGCATGGTACTGCATCATTCCCTCCTTCGTCTACACGAGTCTTGCCCACTCAGGAGGCCCCTAGTACATCTAGCGCGCCAATACTCCTTACTATGCAACAATTAACGGCTGTAATGGATAATTCTGTCAAAAACATTTTAGCCAAAATGAACCCTTGTCAGCGTAAGCGTGGCTGCTCTGTTTTAGTTACTGAAGAGCATGACGACGCTGATATTAATATCTCTGAAGGGCCCCTAACCCAATCTGAGGGGGCCAGGGAGGTTTTGTCTGAGGGAGAAATTACTGATTTAGGGAACATTTCTCAGCAGGCTGAATCTGATGTGATTACATTTAAATTTAAATTGGAACATCTCCGCATTTTGCTTAAGGAGGTATTATCCACTCTGGATGATTGTGAAAATTTAGTCATCCCAGAGAAACTATGTAAAATGGACAAGTTCCTAGAGGTGCCGGGGCTCCCAGAAGCTTTTCCTATACCCAAGCGGGTGGCGGACATTGTTAATAAAGAATGGGAAAGGCCCGGTATTCCTTTCGTCCCTCCCCCCATATTTAAAAAATTGTTTCCTATGGTCGACCCCAGTAAGGACTTATGGCAGTCAGTCCCCAAGGTCGAGGGAGCGGTTTCTACTTTAAACAAACGCACCACTATTCCCATAGAGGATAGTTGTGCTTTCAAAGATCCTATGGATAAAAAATTAGAAGGTTTGCTTAAAAAGATGTTTGTTCAGCAGGGTTACCTTCTACAACCCATTTCATGCATTGTCCCTGTCACTACTGCCGCATATTTCTGGTTTGATGAACTGCTTAAGGTGCTCGATAGTGACTCTCCTCCTTATGAGGAGATTATGGACAGAATCAATGCTCTCAAATTGGCTAATTCTTTCACTCTAGACGCCTCTTTGCAATTGGCTAAGTTAGCGGCTAAGAACTCTGGGTTGGCTATTGTGGCGCGCAGAGCGCTTTGGTTGAAATCTTGGTCGGCTGATGCGTCTTCCAAGAACAAGCTACTAAACATTCCTTTCAAGGGGAAAACGCTGTTTGGTCCTGACTTGAAAGAGATTATCTCTGATATCACTGGGGGTAAGGGCCACGCCCTTCCTCAGGATCGGCCCTTCAAGGCAAAAAATAGACCTAATTTTCGTCCCTTTCGTAAAAACGGACCAGCCCAAGGTGCTACGTCCTCTAAGCAAGAGGGTAATACTTCTCAGGCCAAGCCAGCTTGGAGACCAATGCAAGGCTGGAACAAGGGAAAGCAGGCCAAGAAACCTGCCACTGCTACCAAGACAGCATGAAATATTGGCCCCCGATCCGGGACCGGATCTGGTGGGGGGCAGACTCTCTCTCTTCGCTCAGGCTTGGGCAAGAGATGTTCTGGATCCTTGGGCGCTAGAAATAGTCTCCCAGGGTTATCTTCTGGAATTCAAGGGACTTCCCCCAAGGGGGAGGTTCCACAGGTCGCAGTTGTCTTCAGACCACATAAAAAGACAGGCGTTCTTACATTGTGTAGAAGACCTGTTAAAAATGGGAGTGATTCATCCTGTTCCATTAAGAGAACAAGGGATGGGGTTCTACTCCAATCTGTTCATAGTTCCCAAAAAAGAGGGAACGTTCAGACCAATCCTAGATCTCAAGATCTTAAACAAATTTCTCAAGGTCCCATCGTTCAAGATGGAAACCATTCGAACTATCCTTCCTTCCATCCAGGAAGGTCAATTCATGACCACGGTGGATTTAAAGGATGCGTATCTACATATTCCTATCCACAAGGAACATCATCGGTTCCTAAGGTTTGCATTCCTGGACAAACATTACCAGTTCGTGGCGCTTCCTTTCGGATTAGCCACTGCTCCAAGGATTTTCACAAAGGTACTAGGGTCCCTTCTAGCGGTGCTAAGACCAAGGGGCATTGCAGTAGTACCTTACCTGGACGACATTCTGATTCAAGCGTCGTCCCTTCCTCAAGCAAAGGCTCACACGGACATTGTCCTGGCCTTTCTCAGATCTCACGGCTGGAAAGTGAACGTGGAAAAGAGTTCTCTATCCCCGTCAACAAGGGTTCCCTTCTTGGGAACAATTATAGACTCCTTAGAAATGAGGATCTTTCTAACAGAGGCCAGAAAAACAAAGCTTCTGGACTCTTGTCGGATACTTCATTCCGTTCCTCTTCCTTCCATAGCTCAGTGCATGGAAGTGATCGGGTTGATGGTGGCGGCGATGGACATAGTTCCTTTTGCGCGCATTCATCTAAGACCATTACAACTGTGCATGCTCAGTCAGTGGAATGGGGACTATACAGACTTGTCTCCGAAGATACAAGTAAATCAGAGAACCAGAGACTCACTCCGTTGGTGGCTGTCCCTGGACAATCTGTCTCAAGGGATGATGTTCCACAGACCAGAGTGGGTCATTGTCACGACCGACGCCAGTCTGATAGGCTGGGGCGCGGTCTGGGGATCCCTGAAAGCTCAGGGTCTTTGGTCTCGAGAAGAATCTCTTCTACCGATAAATATTCTGGAACTGAGAGCGATATTCAATGCTCTCCAGGCCTGGCCCCAGCTTGCGAGGACCAGGTTCATACGGTTTCAATCAGACAACATGACGACTGTTGCGTACATCAACCATCAGGGGGGAACAAGGAGTTCCCTAGCGATGGAAGAAGTAACCAAAATTATTCTTTGGGCGGAGTCTCACTCCTGCCACCTGTCTGCTATCCACATCCCAGGAGTGGAAAATTGGGAAGCGGATTTTCTGAGTCGGCAGACATTGCATCCGGGGGAGTGGGAACTCCATCCGGAAATCTTTGCCCAAGTCACTCACCTGTGGGGCATTCCAGACATGGATCTGATGGCCTCTCGTCAGAACTTCAAAGTTCCTTGCTACGGGGCCAGATCCAGGGATCCCAAGGCGGCTCTAGTGGATGCACTAGTAGCACCTTGGACCTTCAAACTAGCTTATGTGTTCCCGCCATTTCCTCTCATCCCCAGGCTGATAGCCAGGATCAAGCAGGAGAGGGTGTCGGTGATCTTGATAGCTCCTGCGTGGCCACGCAGGACTTGGTATGCAGATCCGGTGAATATGTCATCGGCTCCACCTTGGAAGCTACCTTTGAGACGAGACCTTCTTGTTCAGGGTCCGTTCGAACATCCGAATCTGGTTTCACTCCAGCTGACTGCTTGGAGATTGAACGCTTGATTTTATCGAAGCGAGGATTCTCAGATTCTGTTATCGATACTCTTGTTCAGGCCAGAAAGCCTGTGACTAGAAAGATTTACCACAAAATTTGGAAAAAATATATCTGTTGGTGTGAATCTAAAGGATTCCCTTGGGACAAGGTTAAGATTCCTAGGATTCTATCCTTCCTTCAAGAAGGATTGGAAAAAGGATTATCTGCAAGTTCCCTGAAGGGACAGATTTCTGCCTTGTCGGTATTACTTCACAAAAAGCTGGCAGCTGTGCCAGATGTTCAAGCCTTTGTTCAGGCTCTGGTTAGAATCAAGCCTGTTTACAAACCTTTGACTCCTCCTTGGAGTCTCAATTTAGTTCTTTCAGTTCTTCAGGGGGTTCCGTTTGAACCCTTACATTCCGTTGATATTAAGTTATTATCTTGGAAAGTTTTGTTTTTAGTTGCGATTTCTTCTGCTAGAAGAGTCTCAGAATTATCTGCTCTGCAGTGTTCTCCTCCTTATCTGGTGTTCCATGCAGATAAGGTGGTTTTACGTACTAAACCTGGTTTTCTTCCAAAAGTTGTTTCTAACAAAAACATTAACCAGGAGATTATCGTACCTTCTCTGTGTCCAAAACCAGTTTCAAAGAAGGAACGTTTGTTGCACAATTTGGATGTTGTTCGCGCTCTAAAATTCTATTTAGATGCTACAAAGGATTTTAGACAAACATCTTCCTTGTTTGTTGTTTATTCAGGTAAAAGGAGAGGTCAAAAAGCAACTTCTACCTCTCTCTCTTTTTGGATTAAAAGCATCATCAGATTGGCTTACGAGACTGCCGGACGGCAGCCTCCCGAAAGAATCACAGCTCATTCCACTAGGGCTGTGGCTTCCACATGGGCCTTCAAGAACGAGGCTTCTGTTGATCAGATATGTAGGGCAGCGACTTGGTCTTCACTGCACACTTTTACCAAATTTTACAAGTTTGATACTTTTGCTTCTTCTGAGGCTATTTTTGGGAGAAAGGTTTTGCAAGCCGTGGTGCCTTCCATTTAGGTGACCTGATTTGCTCCCTCCCTTCATCCGTGTCCTAAAGCTTTGGTATTGGTTCCCACAAGTAAGGATGACGCCGTGGACCGGACACACCTATGTTGGAGAAAACAGAATTTATGTTTACCTGATAAATTTCTTTCTCCAACGGTGTGTCCGGTCCACGGCCCGCCCTGGTTTTTTTAATCAGGTCTGATATTTTATTTTCTTTAACTACAGTCACCACGGTACCATATGGTTTCTCCTATGCAAATATTCCTCCTTAACGTCGGTCGAATGACTGGGGTAGGCGGAGCCTAGGAGGGATCATGTGACCAGCTTTGCTGGGCTCTTTGCCATTTCCTGTTGGGGAAGAGAATATCCCACAAGTAAGGATGACGCCGTGGACCGGACACACCGTTGGAGAAAGAAATTTATCAGGTAAACATAAATTCTGTTTTTGTGGAAACTCTTACTACAGGAAATGCCTGTAAAGTTATTTCACACCCCTTTGCTAGTCATCACACACTAAGGGTATAAAACACAATGCAGCATGCTTGCACTATTAAAAATGAAAATTAAGGAGAGATGATATGTGAAGTATTAGCAGTACCCATAACTGGTGGTACATTTTAGCACCACAAGCAGGTCTTTGTTAGGCAAGTTATTTACATTACTTGTAGCAGCTTCCGTACTACAGAGTGTGATTGACTATGTTTTAGACTAAGATGCCTTCACTAGCATTCACTTGGTAAAGTGATGGATGACTGAGATTTTGCATAGCCAAGAGGATTGTAAGACCCTATTTTTGGAACAAATGTAAGGATGGCACATATACTTACGATAGCTTGTGTGTGCTACTAGAAGCCCTTCTTAAATGTGCAATCTATATGGATGTGTAGAGTGGGTTATTTGCCTTACCCTGTGCAAGTTTTAAATCATAGTTAAAAAGGTTTTCTAATTTTATAACTTCGACAATGAATGTTATATTTTAAAATGATATTTCAGTATACATCATGTTGAGGCTGAATATCTATTTAAAGCAAACTTAATACAAACAAGAATTAAAACAGCTTGTTGCAGCTGTATTTTTTATCTCAGAGCTTTACATGTTTTAATGACCCTGGTGCTCATCTCCGTTTATACAGAGCTTTTGATTGGTGTATACACATTGTGTACATGATTGATTGAGTGACAGGCATGGATATGTACAGTTAATACTATACATTTGAATGCTCAGATTTGTTTGTGAATTATTATGCATTTACACACCATGTTATTGGGGATAGAAGTTGTGGAGTTATAAAATATGGAATGTGCAGTTATAAAACGCTGGGTCTCTTTGTATATCCACAATTTATTGGGATACAGGTTTTAACAATCTCAAGGTAAGCTCCTATCTTACTATACTATAGATAGTATTAGCAAAAAATACATTCAGGATTTAGTTAGCAATGGGTTAAATCCCTTTGAAGGGCATTACATTAAAACAGTGACATTCAGAACAGTCCATGTCAAACACTAGTGCTGATAGGAAAAAAAGTATTTTAAATTGCTATTAAGTCATGCTATTAAACCGCAAATGAGTAAAAGTTCAAATAGAATTATCTATACATCAGGCAAATGTATCTAGTCTTATAAAGGATGTTAAGGTATAGAATTAGCCTCTCTCTTAAAGGGACAGTAAAGTAAAAAAAAAATCTTTCATGATTTAAATAGGGCATGTAATTTTAAACAACTTTCCAATTTACTTTTATTACCAATTTTGCTTTGTTCTCTTGGTATTTTTAGTTGAAAGCTAAATCTAGGAGGTTCATGTGCTAATTTCTTAGACCTTGAAGACTGCCTCTAATCAGAAAGCATTTTGACAGTTTTTCACCACTAGAGGGCGTTAGTTTATGTGTTTCATATAGATAACATTGAGCTCCGGCACGTGAAGCTCCTAAGAGCAAGCACTGATTGGCTAGAAATGCATGTCTGACAAAAGAACTGAAATAAGGGGGCAGTTTGCAGAGGCATAGATGGAAGGTAATCAGAGAGGTAAAAAGTATATTATTATAACTGTGTTGGTTATGCAAAATTGGGGAATGGGTAATAAAGGGATTATCTACCTTTTTAAACAACAAAAATTCTGGCGTTTACTGTCCCTTTAAGGTATGGACTAAGCTGATTGGTCTAAGATGTATATAAATAAGAGTGAACGGGAACTAAAATAGTGTTATCGGATACCTTCTGATCTCAGGTATTGTACTGATTTTTACTTGTTGTGATAATAAAATATTTGTGTCAACTAATATTTGACAGTTTTAAGTATTGTTTAATAGATAACCAAGATTGAATGTTGTCTTTAGCTAGTAAAATCTAGTTGAGGCATACATAATAATTAAAGAGGAATTCTCACTGGGGGCGGAGCCTGGCTACAGCTAAGATGGCTGTGTAACTCCGGTGCTCTGTAAAACGGATCTCCGTTATCACTAATCCTGGGTTGTTATACTGAGCCAAACATAAATTTTAAGTGACCTGGAGCAACTCTAACAAGTACAGACCCTGCAGTATACATATCGACCTTTTCTCACAAACCTATACTAGCATGCAGCTTTCAGAGTAACAAGAGGGAAGATGGACCGGCACTAATTTGACCACGGATATTCTCACTGCTCCTTAGGGTCGGGTACCACGCTAACACTAACTTTAGGACAGGCCGCACCTCGCGCCACTGGAAGCTTTAGCTACGCAACCGATAATCCCAAGCACATATCCGGCAGCCGAAGTGTTGACACTATACTCATCTCCGCAAAACATACTGCATCCCCTACCTTGTCTCTGCAATACGGGTAGAACTGAGGGAAAGACCGCTACACACATCTTGGAACGGCGCCAAATTAGACACCATATTTACGGCACACTACATAGCAGAAAAGACCTGCGCTCCGTTCACAAATACCCTCAGTGAACCCCGTTGAGACTTTCCCAAGCTCTCACATAAAGGTAATGTGAATGTTAAATGATATATGCTTCTTATAACTGCTGAGACAGAACTTTGATGTCATACATCATTTAGTGTGAGTGTTGGAAGAAGAAGGGTTTAAAGGGTTACTAAAACCAAAATCTTTCTTTCTTTCATGATTCAGATAGAGAATACAAATTTAAACAACATTACAATTGACTTGTATTATTTATTTTGCTTCATTTTTTAGATATCCTTAGTTGAAGAAAAGGCAATGCGCATGGGTGAGCCAATCACATGAGGCTTCTATGTGCAGCAACCAATCAGCATCTTCTGAGCATATCTAGATATGCTTTTCAGCAAAGAATATCAAGAGAATAAAACAAATTAGATAATAGAAGTAAATTAGAAAGATGTTTAAAATTGCATTCTCTTTCTGAATCATGAAAGAAAAAATGTGGGTTTCATGTCCCTTTAAACCCTAGCATTCCTTATTTTCTATTTAGCCACTTTAGTTGCACACAGGGCACATATAGAACACTGTACCCATAGTACATACTATAAACAAGAAAGCAATCACTAAAATTAGAACTCTGGGAGGACAAGCCAGGCTACATACATAGGAGATAAAACTAATACTGAACAGCTTTTCAGCTAACAATAAACCCAGCATATGCATATGCAATCTCAACACATCAGGAAACAATCACAACATTGATGGATAAGATCGATGATTTAGAAAATAGGAGCAGACGAAAAAATGTAAGGCTTCATGGCATTCCTGAATCTATCCTTCCGAAAGACTTTCATGAATATTTACAATCCCTATTCACCTCTATCAAGGAACCCACCTACCCAAACAACATACAATGGGTAAGAGCCCATAGAGCTCTCAGACCTAACCCACGTGATAATGCTCCACCCAGAGATGATATTATTAGATTTAAGAATTTTCTGGAGAAGAAGATGTTTCTTAATCAATCAAGAAGACATCAGCCCATTAAATTTCGGGGAAACGTGGTACAATTTTACCAGGACCTGTCTACAAGGACACTACAGATAAGAAAGGAATTCCTTCCACTCACATCTTTACTCCGAAACAAGAAGATCCCATATCGGTGGGGTTTCTCCGTCCACTTAATGGTGATACAGAATGACAGGCGCTACACCTGCCACAAGCCTGAAGATATCCCATTCTTTTGCAAGGATCTGGATACAGACCAACCTCCAATGGAACCTCATGTCCCACCTTCTTCTCAAGTATTGCCTAAAAGGATGAAGACAAGTCTCACAAAGTGGCAAACCAAAATGCCACGCAAAAACCCAGACCACAGACAAGCCAGAGAACAAAGAGATACGACTTCAAAGAAATCTCCCCACCGTCTCAGCCCTGAAGAGGACTGATCCCTATATTTTTTAATGTGAACCAACCCACTGAAGGCATGCACCCCGAAGGGTATGACATTTCGTCAGGTAATGCTGTCAACATTTATTTCCTGCCATAGTAATGGTATTGATGCAGAACCTTTTCCTTCCTCCTCTACCCCCCCCATCACCATACTTAACCCTGTGATACCCCAGGTCACCTACCTATAGTTTGACACTTTCCCCAGGATTTAAGGTAAAAGAAACATATCAGGAAATCCGTTCTTTCTTATTTACCCCCTTAAGAACTTTTACTCTAATTTATGTCTATTATTAGACTTAGAGAAGTGTTTATTTTTTCAAGTTATTGATTCCAAACTCTGTTATCTATGTTTACTATATTGTTTTTTTCTTTTTTGTTGTAAGATATGCATGCTGTGCAAAACTGTTTATCTTATGTGCAGAAGAGGTCTCTTTATATATCTATTACATTATTAACACAATGTATACTCCACTAACTTCAACCTATACACACATATAGTTCAACTATGGCTTCCCAATACTGTAAGGAACCTCGCCCTCTGATTATTTTATCACAAAATGCAAAGGGATTGAACTCCCCCTGTAAACGCTCTAAGGCGCTCTCAGATCTAGCTAAAAGAGGAGCAGATATTATTTATCTACAGGAAACTGATTTTAAAAAAAAATTGTTGGCCAATATATTTTGGTTGCACATATACCCAACACTTCCACATCTCAGGCCCTACCAAAAAATGCGGCGTCAGTATTTTACTCAAGAAGACATTACCTTTCACACTTTTGAACAAGATAGCTGATGCAGAGGGTAGGTTTCTAGGCCTGATAGGTCTCCTCCATGGTCAACCTCCACGGTCAACCCATAACCCTTGTCAATGTATATGCGCCCAACACTACCCCAAAACCATTTTTTATCAAAATGTTTAACAAGTTGCTAGATGACTCCAAAGGTCCAGTTTACCTAGGAGGAGATTTTAATTTTCCACTTCAACCACAAATAGACAGCAGCAACCCCCTCACAAAACCCAATACTAAATTTCTTACATATTTTTGGAAACACTTTAAACTACATTATTTATATGATACGTGGCATTATCTACACTGGGATGCGAGAGACTACACGTTTTACTCCTACCCCAACCAGTCTTATAGCCGTATAGACTATATATTTACTAACCAACTGGGCTTATCTCAAATTACCAAATGCGACATTACGCCTACTACATGGTCTGATCATTCTGCGGTTCAATTACATATTAACTGGCTGGAACGCACAACAAATCGCTATCATTGGATGTTAGATGACACCCTTCTGGGTAATGTTGACATTGTTGCAAAGTTAGATGAAACTCTGAAAGAATATTTTCTTATTAACGCCCCCTCAACACCCAATCAGTTCTCAGTTTGGGAGGCACATAAATGCTTCCTCAGAGGTGAATTTATCAAATTAAAATCCCTTATTAACAAAGTACAGAAACAGAAATATCACGATCTCACCTCCAAACTCTCACACTTGAACCTCCAACATAAACTATCCCCAACAAACTCCTCCATTCTCTCTGAGATAGCAGTCATACGGAAGGCATTAGATGACTTCCTTCAGATAGAATACAATACTTTAAAAAAGAAAAACAAACAGCTTGATTCATTTTGAAGGAAACAGAGCAGGTAAATATTTGGCCAGGACCCTTAGGAAAAGAAAACTTAAATCACACATATATGAAATACAAACCCCAGGTAGACCCCCTCAGAAAACCACTTCAGATAGTCTTCAGGTATTCCAAACCTACTATTCAAACCTATATAATATACACTCTGAGATCCCCTTAGCTCAACTCTCACAAGATACCTCATGATTTCTCCAAGATTGTCAACTTCCATCTATCACTAGCTCGCAATTAAAGGACCTCAATTCACACATTACCCCACAGGAAGTTATACTTGCAGTAAAAGAGTTAAAACTAGGGAAAAGCCTGGGCCCAGATGGATTTTCCGCAAGATACTACCAGACGTTTAAAGACACCCTAGTGCCCCATTTAACAAAAATATTCAATTCCATTAAGTTGTACGCTAAAATCCTTGCCACTCGATTGAACAAGATTATCCCAGATATTATACATACTAACCAAGTGGGTTTTACTTTGCAGGGAAGCCCGAGATAATACCATCAAAATACTAAATATTATAGAATATGCAAAAACTAACCACATCCCCTCAATAATCCTGTCACTGGATGCCGAAAAGGCATTTGACCTCCTCAGTTGGCCTTTTCTCACTCAGACTTTGAGAAAGTTCGGGTTTGATGACCAATTCATACATAAGATTTTTGCATTGTACAATACTCCCACAGCTAAAATAAAATTAAATGATTCCTTGTCCCCCTCCTTCTACATAAATAACGGCACCAGACAAGGGTGCCCACTCTCCCCAACACTGTTCATCCTAGCAATGGAAGTCTTAGCAACTTACATTAGAACCACACCTTCGATCACTGGTATTAACATAGGTCGGCAGGAGTATAAGATATCCTTATACGCGGACGATGTTATACTCACACTCACAAATCTCTCCACCTCTGTCCCCTCCCTATTGTCTCTTTTTCAAGAGTATGGGACGTTGTCTAACTTTCGTATCAATAATACAAAATCCGAATTTATTAATTTAGAAACGCCTCTTGAAGACTTACATATATTACATTCACATAAATTTAAACACCAACCTATAACACTCAGATATCTAGGGATTATGATCTCACCACGCCTACAAGAGCTAGCCCCCCTAAATTTTGGCCCTTTGAAAAACCATATTATTGCTACCCTACACTCATGGTCCAACAAACCAGTCTCCTGGTTGGGCAGGGTGAATGCTATTAAAATGGTAATACTTCCTAAAATCCTTTATGTCCTTCAAGCACTACCCATCCCCATTCCTGATTCCACCATCTATTCTCTACAGAAATGTATTAATTCATATATCTGGGATCATAAACGCCCTCGGATCGCTACACAAACCATATACCGCACTAAACTAGAGGGTGAACTTGGAGTCCCGAACATATTAATGTATCGCTACGCCACATTTATGACCAGAATAGTAGACTGGTGTAGACATGCTCATCACAAGGAATGGATAGGTTTAGAACATGCACTCACACAGGGAGGCCAACTGGGGGGTAGATGTTGGCTTACAACTAAACGTGAACGGGGAGACCCAGAACTTCCTTTTTTAGTACGAGAAACGTTTACTGTATGGGTGAAAATTCTAAGAAGACAGAAAACAAATCTCAACACCCTTCTCTCCTCTAACACCCTTCTTAGATAATCCTACAACTCCATTTCAAATCACATCACGTAGTACTGATAACCCTACTCTTACTCAAGCGATACCTCATCATTCACTCTTACAAAACAGCAAATTGAAACCCAAAGGAGAAGTGGTCGAAATAATGGGATCTGTCCTGAATAATTGGCTAGTATATCATCAACTTGCGCACTACTTCTCAACGCATGTAGAGAAACACAATCTGACCTGACCTTTAACTCCATTTGAATACTTATGTTACCCCCATCCTATACCACTAGTTGGGAGAGGGAGCCTAACGACTCACAACCACCTAAAACATGGAAAATAATATATAAACAAATGAGCTCCTCTGCTTCCTCTATAAACATAGCGGAAATGAACATGAAACTCCACAGTAGATGGCATTACACCCCAGACAGACTAGGTAGACTATTCCCAAGCTTTAACACCAATTGTTGGAGAGGATGTACACAACAAGGTACTTTTGTAAATTTATGGTGGTCATGTCCTGTCGCACAAACATATTGGTCGGATATCAGAGAGGAAATGAAGTTGGTGATAGGAACTTCTCTCCCACATACCCCATGGACCGTTCTTTTCAACTTTATCCCACAGATAACCTGCTCACTAAGACTTAAACTCCTCATTATAATGATCAACACGGCCAAAAGATATATCCCATACTACTGGAGACAATCTACTCTCCCAACTCTACAATTTTGTCGGGATAGAGTGTCCACCGCCATAGAACTAGGACAATACCGTTACACTAAACTACATAAAATAGAGGACTTTTTGTCCATACGCCTGCTTTGGGAGAAATATTTAAATTCCTCAAAACCCACTGCTGTTCTAAATCTTCCTCAATGAGACCCATCATCCTTCCCTTTTCTTCCACTTATAACAATACCTACTAGGAGATACACATAACAGAGACCTCTTTAGGAATTTATATCTATCAATATGTATACCCTTTTTCTTTATAACTTGCACATAGATTTACAGATTAGTGATTACAAATTACTTCTCTGTCATTCACAGCAACATAGATGTTTTTGGAAATGGTTAATTGTTTGATTGTTGGAAAGTTATATTAAGACATGTCAAGTTATATGTATACTACCGAGTGCTTTTTCAATCTGAGGTGTTCTGTCCTGCGATTAGTTTATTGCATGATTTTCTGTAATGATTGAATTGCTTTGACATTATGTGATGTATGTTTTGACTTGACATAATAAAGCTCTTTGAAAACCAAAAAAAAAAAGAAAAAAAAAAAAAAGGAGGAATTCTCACTTAGTTCATTTTTTTTTTCTCTCTGAGATCATACATCTGTTGCTAATCACTCAGTGACAGCCCTAGATAGACATAAGGAGTATATATTATTACCATTCTGCTCCTACTACAACTGAAGTATTCCAAAATTTTGAAAATGCAGATACACCATACAACATAAAAGATGTGTGTATCTACATGTATGGTGGGCTCTGGAATGAAATATAGACTTCTCTCGATTGATTTGTACTCTATGAGTAGGTTGTGTGAACTCCTACAATTTGATTTTTTTTTTTTTGTTCCTGTTAATCTTTTCAGGATTAAAGACCATTTAGGTGCTGGGGTAGTAAGAATTGACCAGTATCCTGCATATATAACTACAGTGGTGGGGAAATATTAAAAGTGTGTATATATATATATATATATATATATATATATATATATATATATACACACACACACACACACATATATATATATATATATAAATACATATACACATACATATATATATATATATATATATATATATATATATATATATATATATATATTTACAACAGCCTTCTACAACCTTATGATGAAAGACTAGAATAAGTGAGTGCACAATCTACTAATTTAGCCAATGTAAAAGGCAAAAATTATATTAAATATAAAGTTTTTGCTTAGCTCAAGCCTGAGCTTTGGCAAACCCCCCCCCCCCAAAAAAAAAAAAACAGCTGTATCAATGAGTTAAAAGCTCTTTAAAAATCACTGGAAAATAAACTGAGATAATTTCCTTTTTAGCCTATTTATTTAATAAAATAAAAAAAACACAGGAGATGGCTGAAGTTTTCTAAACCATCATGTAAAAACTCAAGAAAAGGAAAAAAAAAAAAAAAAAAAAAAATGCAAGTAAGAGTTGACAAAATACAAGAGCTCTTTATTTATTGTAAGGCTTCAGTTCCCTATTCTGCGAGAGAAAAGCAACTGCACCACAAAATCATAAAATATATTAATGGTGTACCCAACGTTGGGTCAGATGATGAAAGAATGATCTTCAGAATCTACACTCCTAGCAAAATCTGTCGAGTGAGATAACCAGAAACAAGCAATTGGCAGGTGGGTTAACAGACATCATTAATGGCCATTAATGATTCTTCCAACTGCAGAATTCAACTGCTTCCTATGTCTCCCCCGGAAACTACATGATCCTCAAAGAAAAAAAAATGAATGTACTCTGTAGAATTACTCCCAATTCCTTCTGAAAAGTGACAGTCAAATCAAGTAAAAAAAAAAACCTTTCATGATTAGAATAGGGCATGTCATTTAAAACAACTTTCCAATTTACTTTTATCACCAATTTTGCTTTGTTCTCTTGGTATTCTTAGTTGAAAGCCAAACCTAGGAGGTTCATATTGAAGACTGCCTCTAATCTGAATGCATTTTGACCACTAGAAGGCATTAGTTCATGTGTTTCATATAGATACCATTGAGCTCATGAAGTTACCCTGGAGATAGCACTGATTGGCTAAAATGCAAGTCTGTCAAAAGAACTGAAAAAGGGGGCAGTTTGCAGAGGCTTAGATACAAGGTTATCACAGAGGTAAAAAGTGTATTTCTATAACAGTTAGTTATGCAAAACTGGGGAATGGGTAATAATAATAATCTTGGCATAAGTAAAGAAATATTACTGCACAGCAATATGATAACAGAAGAAAGATATGGAAATTACTGTATCCCCCACACACATAAAGGTATACTTTTGAATATGAACGGAAGTAAAGAACAGTAGTACAAGATATGAAAAACACTGCAGTATCCACTCACAAGTAAAGAATACTGTTGCACAGCAATAAATAACAATTGTACCAGATAATGGAAATACTGTAATATGCACCATTGCACAGCAACATATGACAGTAATACAGTATATAGAATATACGGTTGTATTATCTCTCATTAAGGCATAATCATCTAATCTGAGAAATATACACTGAAGGGAAACAAACTGGTAAAAACAAAAAGGTAGTTGAAGACATTTGATACTAAGGGGCAGATTTATCACTGTCTGTCCAACATGATAAGCTGTAGCGTATGATGTCCGACAGACATTGCTGAATGCCGACAGCATACGCTGTCAGCATTTAACATTGCACAAGCAAGAGAACAAAGCAAAATTGGTGATATAAATAAATTGGAAAGTTGTTTAAAATTACATACCCCATCTTAAATCATGAAAATTTATTTTGGACTTGACTTTCCCTTTAAGGCCGCTGTTTCATAACTGCTGTTTCCAGCGAGCCCAAAGGCTCGCACGGAAACAGGGGCATCAAGCTCCATACGGAGCTTGATAATTCGGCCCCTGTCAAATTTCTTGTTTATTAAAATAAAAAAAATAAAAAACAATTAGGACTTCAGTGCTGGACATTGCACCTGCATAGCCCAGTCTACAGTACGCACATTGTGCACCCCCTGACGCAGAGACATATCACAGGTCATGGAAGAGACAATGCACACCCACAATGGTTTTACATTTTTTAGCAACTTAGGGAATTGAATCCCAGACCTATAAGTAATAGCTCACATCCTTCAAATTAAGTTATGTTGGCTTAGTTTTTGTTATTTGTAAATCAGAAGGACAGACGGTAAACAATTAGAAAAGTATAAATTTATTTGTTGTTAAAAAAACAAAATCTGTGTATTTATGCTCTACCAGGTCTAAGTTGGTATGGACAGTCCCAGTCTGCTACATAAAAAAGGAACACAAAGATTATACAGATAGAAGTTATTACAGAGGTGGGAATACACTTGTAAAGCCCTGCAGAAATATACTATGGGGAAAATACATTAGACAAATGCAACTATTTTGCACAACAGGACATATAACACTTAAGTCAATTAGAAGCAAACAAAATCTTCTTAGAACATAAAATTAAGCTGGGACGTTTTTGGTAGACAAAATTACTAGAAGCCAACCGCTTCTTACCAAGAGGATCTAACTTAAGGGGCCATGATACCCAAAATGTTGAAACACTTGAAAGTGATGCAGCATAGCTGTAAAAACCCGACTAGAAAATATCACCTGAACATCTCTGTGTAAAAAAAAGATATTTTACCTCAAAAGTTCCTCAGTAGCCACATCACATTGTAAAGGACTTCTAAGCAGCAAATCAGTATGCCTGTCCCAGCAGGGCCGGCTTATCAATGGGACCAACAGGATCCCACGGACACAGATGAAGACATCGTCCCAGGGAGCAGGGGCGGGCCCGACAGACTCCAGACCGACATTAGACCAGAGGCGCCGTCGCCAGTTATGAGGGAGGGGAGCGGGGATATGACGTATGTCATTGTCATATATCCTCGCCTCTTCTGGTTCTGCCGCCGCCGCTATAAGTCTGGTTCTGCCTAATACACACGCGCCGTGGCGGTGGGTGGGGAGCGCCTGCACTAGACAGTTAGACTCACTGGACCCGAGGAGGAGAGTGCATCGCTGGTTGCTTGTTACCGGTAAGCTTCTGGACCAAAACCAGTTTTAAACATACAAAATACTTTATCTTTTATTTAAATTGGTTCTCCAATCTATTTGGCATTTTTGAGATCTAAAGGTGAGGAACAATGTCTACCCCAGTCAACAAACTAGGGTTTAAATTGCCCTGCATGAATCATCAACCAGCTGTACACAAGCAAAAATATAGTAAAACCAGACATTTTTATATATATATATATACATATACATATATATATATATATATACATATATATATATATATATATATATATATATACATACATACATACATACATACAGGGAGTGCAGAATTATTAGGCAAATGAGTATTTTGACCACATCATCCTCTTTATGCATGTTGTCTTACTCCAAGCTGTATAGGCTCGAAAGCCTACTACCAATTAAGCATATTAGGTGATGTGCATCTCTGTAATGAGAAGGGGTGTGGTCTGATGACATCAACACCCTATATCAGGTGTGCATAATTATTAGGCAACTTCCTTTCCTTTGGCAAAATGGGTCAAAAGAAGGACTTGACAGGCTCAGAAAAGTAAAAAATAGTGAGATATCTTGCAGAGGGATGCAGCACTCTTAAAATTGCAAAGCTTCTGAAGCGTGATCATCGAACAATCAAGCGTTTCATTCAAAATAGTCAGCAGGGTCGCAAGAAGCGTGTGGAAAAACCAAGGCGCAAAATAACTGCCCACGAACTGAGAAAAGTCAAGCGTGCAGCTGCCAAGATGCCACTTGCCACCAGTTTGGCCATATTTCAGAGCTGCAACATCACTGGAGTGCCCAAAAGCACAAGGTGTGCAATACTCAGAGACATGGCCAAGGTAAGAAAGGCTGAAAGACGACCACCACTGAACAAGACACACAAGCTGAAACGTCAAGACTGGGCCAAGAAATATCTCAAGACTGATTTTTCTAAGGTTTTATGGACTGATGAAATGAGAGTGAGTCTTGATGGGCCAGATGGATGGGCCCGTGGCTGGATTGGTAAAGGGCAGAGAGCTCCAGTCCGACTCAGACGCCAGCAAGGTGGAGGTGGAGTACTGGTTTGGGCTGATATCATCAAAGATGAGCTTGTGGGGCCTTTTCGGGTTGAGGATGGAGTCAAGCTCAACTCCCAGTCCTACTGCCAGTTTCTGGAAGACACCTTCTTCAAGCAGTGGTACAGGAAGAAGTCTGCATCCTTCAAGAAAAACATGATTTTCATGCAGGACGATGCTCCATCACACGCGTCCAAGTACTCCACAGCGTGGCTGGCAAGAAAGGGTATAAAAGAAGAAAATCTAATGACATGGCCTCCTTGTTCACCTGATCTGAACCCCATTGAGAACCTGTGGTCCATCATCAAATGTGAGATTTACAAGGAGGGAAAACAGTACACCTCTCTGAACAGTGTCTGGGAGGCTGTGGTTGCTGCTGCACGCAATGTTGATGGTGAACAGATCAAAACACTGACAGAATCCATGGATGGCAGGCTTTTGAGTGTCCTTGCAAAGAAAGGTGGCTATATTGGTCACTGATTTGTTTTTGTTTTGTTTTTGAATGTCAGAAATGTATATTTGTGAATGTTGAGATGTTATATTGGTTTCACTGGTAAAAATAAATAATTGAAATGGGTATATATTTGTTTTTTGTTAAGTTGCCCAATAATTATGCACAGTAATAGTCACCTGCACACACAGATATCCCCCTAAAATAGCTATAACTAAAAACTACTTCCAAAACTATTCAGCTTTGATATTAATGAGTTTTTTGGGTTCATTGAGAACATGGTTGTTCAATAATAAAATTAATCCCCAAAAATACAACTTGCCTAATAATTCTGCACTATATATATATATATATATATATATATATATATATATATATATATATATATATATATATATATATATTTATTTATAATACAAAAATAATTTTAGAACCCTTATTAATTCCAGCAGCAGACTATATCACACATCATTATATAATTAAACCTAAGTTTTGCAACAAATAAACAGTATCACAGCTTGCTTTATAAGTTGAAATTTATATTAACTTGTTATTTCAGTAACATAATTACATATCTCTGCATTAAAACATAATCTAGATCAACAAATCAACCCGGGTTGACATAAAAGACTAATTAAAGTCCAAAGTATAATCCATTAGTCCCGGTCAAATATTTCCAAGCATCACACAGATGTATAGTTATAATCCACTCATGCAATAGGTAAAAGCGTTAATGCAGGCCCAACACTATGCCAAGTTGACACACAGGTAGTAACGCAAAATGGTCAGTCACTTCACATACACACGCCAAGATGAATGCAGCCTCTGCTCTAGTTTAAATCCATCTTCCACTGGCCAAACTTCACCAGTATTTAAATGTAGCAGTCTCTGCTTGTTATCTTGATGTATCTTTTAGGCATATAGTGAATCACCACAGTATCAAATGAATCTTGCTTCAATCTTACCTGTTATAGTGAGCGGTCATAGTGTGGCTGAATATTACCTGCTCGCTTCCAATCAATCCACACTTAGTGATTAGCTGATCCGGAACAATACTTGAAACTTTTTTCCTCTCCCTCCTCCGTGCTTAGAAGGCTCTTTAAGTGCTCAGCACGCCTTCAGTGTTTCGGTATCGGATAGAAATGTTTGAAAATAATGCAGAGAGTACTTACAGCGGTGTTCAGCTGAACACACCGCTGTAAAACAAGCAAGCAGCTACGCGCGTTTCGCCTGTCTAGGAGTGCTTGTACTTATATATATATCTCCTGCTATTGATTTATTCTGTGAAAGTAATATGTCAACTCTAAATGTGTATTTCTACCCAGCGTATAAATGTGCTTTTTATTTTTGCATGGGGACTGGGCATCATAAATAGCTGCTGACAAAAAAGAAAAACATTGTTATCTAAAAGAGGAAAACAGGGACACAGTCAGCAAATTTATCCTCAGGTTGTATTTTTTTATTTAAAAACTCATATATTCCATTTGCATAAGAAACGTCATGAGACTTACCCTATCCAAAATAATTGTCGAACCATGATAAGCTGCAGAATCCAAACTTCTAGGTAAAGAGAGATTGTACTCAACTTTTTATTTGTTTCTTTGTTTAGTCAGTTTTTAATTTTTGTCTTTTTAAAAACTCAAGTTCCTGTCCTGAATAAATTTGTTTTCTTGTCATACTTGCAGAAGTATGGCCTCCTTCCCAAAACAAAGCAGAGGAAATTGTCCTTATTAACCAATGTGGAGTAGAAAACCAATACAGCAGTATTCTTTAAATTTATATTTATTTAGCTGTTACTTAACTTAAAAAAATCTAGGGGGTCCACTCTCACTATACTACAACAACCAGAGTGCAGGTAACAAAATGTACAATAACAGTATAAGAAATAGAATACTCACTCACTGGATTTTTTCACAGGCAGAGAATTACCTTTATTCCAAATAGTAACGTTTCAGGGATCTCACCCCTTCATCAGACCCCTGATGAAGGGGTGAAGTCTCTAAAATATTAATTTTTTGGAATAAAGGTTATTCTTTGCCTGTGAAAAAATCCAACAAATGGGGTAACTTTTATCTATTTATGTACATGTAAACATATCTATCTTTTTGAATATCTACTGTGCGTTTATGTGTATGTGTGTGTGTGTGTGTGTGTGAGAATTTAAATATCTTGGCCCTCCCTGGTACCACTGAAGACCCCTCCCCTAAGGGGTGTGGACAGTACTGCCCTATATAGATAAAATATTAAAATGTATGCCATACATTTATTTCTAAATGGACTCTAGTCATAACAACTGTCAGTGTGGTGAATATGAGGAGAATATGTTGGCGTGAAAGGCAGTTTACAAAAATATTGGAATTTTAAAGTTGCCAGACAAAGTTTATGTCAGGTCAAATGATAGATGGTTGTGCTGACTGTTATGTGAACAGACTCAGGGCCAGCTTATCAATGGGACCAACAGGGTCCCATGGACCCAGCCTGCACTTGACAGATTCACTCTTATCTCTCTAGCTCACAGGCCAAGATTTTGAGGATATTTGAAATTAAGCACATGTGAAATAATCAGCTGATTAATAAACATGATTATTTTACCTGTTCTCATCCAAGGTAATCCTCATTTTATTAACAAACCAACTGACTTATTTCACCCAGTCTGAGTGTTAGTGTAAGTGGCACTGTAATATTAATAATAATAATAATAATAATAATAATAAGTAATAATATAAAAAATGTAAGGCATTGCGCTATGGATGGAGTTAAACAGGTAGAAGTGGGTGTGGGGGGGGGGGGCGTCATTTTGATCTCGGACCCAGGCAGCACAATGTCTTGAGCCAGCCCTGTGTCCCAGACAGCTAAGGGAGTGAACTTTGTGAACACTCATCTCATTTCCCTATTCAGTTTAAGGAAGTTTACTATGAAATCTCATGAGAGTTAAGTCAAATCTCATGAGATCACAGTAAAAGAGTTCACAACCTCAGCCCTTTTGATGCTGTTCATTTAAAAAGTTTTTTTTTTTTACCTGCAGCAGCTGAGTATAACTTTTTACACAGAACTTACTCTGCTGAGCTTAGGAAGTTGTGAGGTAAAATATCTTCCTTTTTTACATAGAGATGCTCAGGTGATATTTTCCTGTCAGCTTTTTACAGTTATACTGCATCAGTTTCAAGTGATTTAGCATATGCGTATTATGTTCCTGTAACCAATATGCAGAACATGCACATGAAAAATAAAATCTGCAGCTCTGCTCCAATATCAGGACTAGCTAAGTTCAATGTTAATATTAATATCCTGAGAAAATGCTTAGCACAATCAAACAAACAAACACTGTGTGGTAGCAAAACATGTCACTAAATAAAGTGTTCCCAAAAATCTACATATCTTAAATCCTTCTGGACCGCAACCCCAGCGCTGTGCTCAAAATATCGGAGCAATCACTCAACCACAAAAATCTCCTAGGTGCTTATGAAGCTTGCGCTTATCCGGACTAGCATAAGCTCCTTTCAGCCTGAGAAGCGATAACCGGCTGTAGAGCCGCTCTGAGTGGACTGCACAATTTTCACCCCAGTGCTGTGCTCTGTATTCCAGTGTGATCAATTAAAATAGGAGCAGTGGAATGTGACTGCAGTTTTTCCTTACATGTCCCCAAGGTTCTATTTGCAGCATGGACGCTCACCTTGGATCAGCAGCAGCTAAGCTCAGCCTAAGGAGCGCAAACCGGACTACAGAGCAGCTCTGAGGCGGCAATTTAAAGTGACAATGACACACAGTGCCACAAACATTAATAACCCCAATTAAATAAAATGTGATGAATCTGCAGAAATGTGAAAAAAAAAATAGAAAAAAAAAATTATAGCTCTGTAAAATAGTTGCTGCATTCCCCCAACATGTTACATAAAGTAACCTAGAAACTCAATACAAATAGTATACTGCTTTACTGTAATGGAGGTTACATATGGGGATTAAGTTAAGCTTGCAATATACATATGCTATGTGTGGCTATGAGAAACACTGACCTGTGTACTGCAGATAGCCTGCGGGCCATGAGGGTAAATTAATTACTTACCTAGTGAATGCCCACTCAACTGATCTTTCCCAGATGTGAATCCTAAGAAAGCAGTAGAAGCTCATCCAGTACTGTAACAGTAAGGATATATTGAGGGAGTATATCTTAATAACTCAGGAGGAGGCTAAAGGAACATCCCAGCGACACCCGTGGTAGACTTGTGACCACAACTCCACAGAGAAAAAATTACATTACACAGCCAGTATTCTACTTAATCTCTATCTTCCAGGAACTATCCATTGAAGGAAAAATTGAGATTCATATCCATGCAAATCTTCAATAAATCCTGAGCACCAATATCCTTGCCTTCTCCTTGACGAGGCAAAGAACTACTGGGAGAGAAAAGGAAGTGGGAGGGATACTTAAAGCTTTGTTGTAGGGTGTCTTCCTGGCCACCAGGAGGATGCAAAATCTCTAAGAATAAAAAGAACATATTCTGCTACGTGCAAAACCTTGGATTATGAAATATGCAATATTATCTTCTTAGGGTGCATTTTTAAATAAACGCAATCGTTTTTGCGTAACTTGTGGTTATTAGTTTTTTCCCAAAAACTTTTTTGACTATTGAAGACTACGGGGAATGCAATTTTTCATTTTATCAAAGTCTATTTGCTACTGCGACTTTACAAACACGTGAGCGCAAACTTTTAACTTAAAACTCTCAATAAGAGTGTTAATCGCCAAAAAATAATTCTAGCGTTTAACACACAAGTGCAAACTAGCACTCTATTCACAATCTAGCTCTATGTTGCTTCTGTGTGATAACAATGCTTCTGTGCAAGCCATTTATAAGAAGGTAAACGGATGAAAGAAAAAAAAAAAAACGCTGTTCCATCATAAAAAGCATACAAATATAACTGCAGAAGGCTGTAGTAGGGATGAACCATCCACACAGGTATTTCTGAACTGAAGAACATATAATATACTGATTCAGTTATGAAAACTTGAGGCTTCCACTTATTCTGCTATTCCACGGTTTTCTAAAAACACAGTTACAAAAAAGTGCATACCCCTTAGAACATCTGCAGTCTATACATCTCTAGGAGGCCTCCATAGTTAATGCTCTTACTTATGGGATGACCTGAATGATAAGAACACCAACAGATTTCAGAACTAAAGGGGGGGGGGTCTAGATTCTAGTAGTGCTTACATGTGTCAATGTTATTTGTCCACCAGTATTAAACCCATCCTACATCTCATTAGAAAGAGGAAGTGTATATGGGAGGAGGAGAGAATACCAAGTTCTGGAAGGTTTGCTATTTTAAAAAAAATACGCTTGAATGAGAAAAAGCCAACTTTTTAATATCTAAAATGAAACCAAAATATGTATAAAAATAAAAAGAATCCCTTTAAACTTACAACATCTTGCATCGGCAAAAGAGAAAGTAAAGGAGTGCACTTGTATTTCAACAACAAAAAACAGAAAGAGAAATACAAACAATGCAGAACATCCTCCTCTGGTCTGAATTGTAGCCTCTTTCAGGCATTGTTCATTGCTACAGCTATATTTGTCAACCGTAAGATACTTGTATTTCAAATGGCAATACGTTGCTATTTGTCATGCCAATATTTAAAAAAAATAATTCTAACAGAAGCATTAAAAAACAAACAAACACATGGAATAAAGAAATATGTACAATTGTATATATATATATTTTTTTATATATTATTACACACACTGCATAAGAGAATACATATTATGACTGCACAACATGCACAATTGTTTATGATGTGAAAGTTGTAGGTGAAAGAAACCAACACATAATGATGCATTTATTTTCACTCTTATTGTCTTTGTTTATTTTTTATGCTTAATGTTCCTACATAATAACTGCATTTAGATGTATTAGGTGTCTATATTAGATAATACATCATTACACTGCTCAATGTCATACCATGATAAATAAAACAAAAACTGCATAATAAATTCAAGTGTCCAAACTAATCTAATAAAAGCAATTATAGAAATGGTATTCATATTTTAAATTTCCTTTAATTCAACTTTTACATAGTGAGAAAATGTGTCAGTGACAGACCTATTAAAAGCTATCTAAATGGTGTGGCTTATCATGACAATTTGTTAATTAAATATTACTGAATAGACCTTTACGGTGCATAACACATATCATTTTGATCACAGTTCATTAATAAGGCATCAGTATGTTCATGCAGTGCTTGAAAAACTAGAATTTATGAACAATAGGTCATGCGTCAAGAAAATGAGGAGTGTACAGTGACATCATAAATGTGTATTCTCTCATTTACTCTTTAATAGCTTCTTCAGCCCTAAATGTCTCCCATCTTTTGTTATGACCCAGTTTGAGAATATAATTCAAACAAAGCACTGTACCTATTATATCCTTGCAGGGATTTTCTGGTGTAATAGGCACCCTGCAGGCAGGGCATTGGTTGTTGTTTTTCAGCCACAATTCAATACAAACAGAACAGAAGACATGATTGTTGACACATATGACTGGCTTCCGTACCTATAACAAACAAATAGACATGTATAGTTTAGTAAAAATTATAAAATTAAATGATCACAGTTGAGATTAAATAAAAATTACAACTGCCACATTCATCTTTGCAAAGTTTATAAGGTCATAAATGATTACCTGCTTCTCTATTTTCATAGATTTGAAACAATAAGAACAGCTGGATCTCTGAAGATCAGAAATCTAATTTCTCCTCTAATTCTGTGAAATGAGCGCTGTAGCACCAAGTATTGTATTTGTATTGCAAATGTAATACTCTAATTTCTTCCAATACACAAAGTATTTTCCATCCCTGCACATGTCCCCAGGGGTGAAAGATACAAATGCAACGGGGAGTGCATTATACCCGCAGCTCATCTAGTATAGCGCTTTAACAAATGAAGCTGCCCCCTCTACTACTGGCATCGAGACTGCCTCCTCTCTGAATTAAACTGATTGGCTGCAGTGTAGGGGAGGCAGCCAGGCCCAACACTCCATCTTCACACTTCAAGTCCCTACATGCAAAGCATAAAAGCTAACATAATGGCATAAACACAAGCCAAACATCTACTCATTTCCACTCTCCTACTGTGTCAAATCTTTTAGATCAGGGGTATCAAGCTCATTGTATCCGGGGTCCACTTGAACAGAGTGAGTGCTCAGGAACTGGATATGCTAGAAACTGGAAGTGCCATTTACCCAAGTAGTAGTGCATGGTAGGAGCTGTAGTCCACAATAGACATACACAGTGTATATTTATCTTGTGAGTGCCATATGAAGTGATCATTCTGGAACTGAATAAAAAGTGACATTTATCCAAGCAGTGCATAATGGGAGTCTACACTGGACAATGCATGCTTATTTTTATATTTATCTTGTGAATGCCTATATAGAACATCAACTTGTTATACCTCTTAGAACCCTTAACAATTGATGTGGCCAAATTAATAATTTAACTAATAAACAAGGGAGAGCAAGATTAAGCTATATTGAGGGCAGCATATGGCCCCAGAGCCGGTACTTGGAGACCACTGTTTTAGATTGTAAGCTTAATAGCCACTCAAACCATAGCCCATTTTCTATAAAAGTTCAGTTGATACTGATTGGGCTCAAGGGCAGGGCATTTCTCTACTTTTGTTTACTATTGTTAAAGTAAATGTAAATTTTTTATGTAATGAAAGTATAATTAGATAGGTAATCATTATATTAACCAAACCGCCACTATAATTTTTTTATAAAATGTCTAATAAATATTTTTAATACATTTCTAAATAACGCTCGTTGTATATACCTGCTCCTCCCACTCTCAACTTCCTTATTCTTTTCTATGGTATGTATACAGCGGTCCCTCCTGCTGTTTACGTAGTGTCAATGCACGCTCCCATCTATGATAAACACTGCGCATGCGTCAAACCCTGATGCAGCTGTCTGTCAACATAGTATTCAGTGAATGAATACATTCACTGAATACTATCGTTGGGTACAGAAGCAATGCATATGATCGTCATTCCTCTAATACGGAGCCACTTTAGCATTGTACTTACCTATTGCTGAAATATTGCAAGAATGAATGAAGTCCGAGAATTTTGGTATTGCGCATGCGCGAAATGTGAACGAGCATAAGATAACAATGTAGGAAGAGCTGTATAACGCAAGCACAATACGGACGTGCGACGACAGCAAAAGAGGTTTGGTCCCCCTGTGGTTAATCAAATTATTGGTTATAACGATCGTGCCTACAACGATAATGCAATGCCGGGCGGAGGATTATAATGACGGATGCAAGTAAATAAACAAAAAACGGTAATTTTAATCTTTAAAAAAATTTCATGAATTAAAGTCATATTATTTTAACATATTTGTTAAGGGGAAAATTTCACTTTAATATAATGTACTTTTGTATAAAACAACTATTGTAATCAGTTGTGGTTCTAGAACTTAAGGTTAGGGGGGCTGACAAAGTGGGGAGAAAGTTGAGACACAGAACACAATATATGGAGCCATTTCGCAGCTCAATGAGGGTACTACAAGTGTAGCATCCCCTAGCACACCCACAGTACCGCCACTGTAAGTAATGTTTTTATCATAATTTGCTGCTTTAAAGAGCCATAAAACATTGAGTTATGTGCATATTATGAAAGGATTAATTAAGGTAAAACAGTGTGTGGGCGAAAAAAGTGTATAAATAAAAGCTTAAAGTATTATAATAAAATTCCACAAAATATGCAAAATTACTTACACTTTAGTGTTGCCAAGTGTAGCCTGCTACACCCCCTTATCAGTGTCCTACTCAAAAACCCTGTGGTATCATGTAACAAAGTGGGTACATGAGAATAATTACTTATGCAAGTAAGAGGGGGTCGAGGAGTGACATTGGGTACTGTTATTGTTTGTTGCCAAGAGGCTTGCTTGTTTCTATGGGGATAATGTCACATGTTGTGAAAACGTTAGCATTATACTGTGCACTGCTTTAGTCAGGTGTCATGTGACTCTGCCCCCTACCGTGCATCTGCACAAGTGCATTCTGCTGAAGCTATGGCCTGAATAGCACCTTCCATCAATGGAAATGCCCAGTGATTGGGTGAGCCAATCACACAAGGCAGTCACCAATAAGCAGCTACTGAGCCTATTTAGATATGCTTTTTTAACAAATTATTTCAAGAGAATAAAATCATATTACATAATAGAGATAAACTGGAAAGTTGTTTACGATTGAATCCTCTTTCTAAATCATGAAGAAAAAAAAGTTTATTGTCCCTTTAACCCATTAATGACCACAACACTTTTCCATTTTCTGTCCGTTGGGACCAAGGCTATTTTTACATTTCTGCGGTGTTTGTGTTTAGCTGTAATTTTCCTCATACTCAATTACTGTACCCACGCATATTATATACCGTTTTTCTCGCCATTAAATGGGCTTTCTAAAGATACCATTATTTTCATCATATCTTATAATTTACTATAAAATTTTTTTATAAAATATGAGGAAAAAAATATGCAGTTTTTCTAACTTTGACCCCCAAAATCTGTTACACATCTACAACCACCAAAAAACACCCATGCTAAATAGTTTCTAAATTTTGTCCTGAGTTTAGAAATACCCAATGTCTACATGTTCTTTGCTTTTTTTGCAAGTTATAGGGCAATAAATACAAGTAGCACTTTGCTATTTCCAAACCACTTTTTTTCAAAATTAGCGCTAGTTACATTGGGACACTGATATCTGTCTGGAATCCCTGAATATCCCTTGACATGTATATATTTTTTTTTAGAAGACATCCCAAAGTATTGATCTAGGCCCATTTTGGTATATTTCATGCCACCATTTCACTACAAAATGCGATCAAATAAAAAAAAAAGTTCACTTTTTCACAAACTTTAGATTTCTCATTGAAATTATTTACAAACAACTTGTGCAATTATGGCATACATGGTTGTAAATGTTTCTCTGGGATCCCCTTTGTTAAAAAATAGCAGACATATATGGCTTTGGCATCGCTTTTTGGTATTTAGAAGGCCGCTAAATGCCGCTGCGCACCACACGTGTATTATGCCCAGCAGTGAAGGGGTTAATTAGGGAGCATGTAGGGAGCTTGTAGTTTTAATTTTAGCTTTAGTGTAGTAGACAACCCAAAGTATTGATCTAGGCCCATTTTGGTATATTTCATGCTACCATTTCACCGCCAAATGCGAACAAATAAAAATAAAACGTAAAATTTTCCCAATTTTAGGTTTCTCACTAAAATTATTTACAAACAGCTTGTGCAATTATGGCATAAATGGTTGTAAAAGCTTCTCTGGGATCCCCTTTGTTCAGAAATAGCAGACATATATGGCTTTGGCTTTGCTTTTTGGTAATTAGAAGGCAGCTAAATGCCGTTGCGCACCATACGTGTATAATGCCCAGCAGTGAGGGGGTTAATTAGGGAGCTTTTAGGGAGCTTGCAGGGTTAATTTTAGCTTTAGTGTAGGTATCAACCTCCCACATGACACATCACACCCCCAGATCCCTCCCAAACAGCTCTCTTCCCTCCCCCACCCCACAATTGTCCCCGCCATCTTAAGTACTGGCAGTAAGTCTGCCAGTACTAAAATAAGATTTTTTTTTTTTTTTTGGGGGGGGGTTAAATAATAATTCTGTTCTGTAGTATCCTCCCTTAGCCCCCAACCTCCCTGATCCCCCCCAAACAGCTCTCTAACCCCCCCTCTCTCTGCCTTATTGCGCCATATTGGGTACTGGCAGCTGTCTGCCAGTGCCCAGTTTGAAATCAAATATGGTTATTTTTATTTATTTTTTAAAAAATACTATTTTCTGTAGTGTAGCTGCCCTCCCTCAACCCCCAACCCCCCAACCCCTGCCAGATCGCTAAATATTTTTTAAATGCCCACCCTCACTCCCACCGAGTACCACCATTGTTCCATAGTGTAGGGTTCCCACCCGCCCGCGCGCACCCGCTCCCGTGCACGCGAGCGCACCCGCTCTCGATCCCGCCCCCCTTCCCACCCATGGCCGCCCACCCGCCTCCCTGGGTAAGCTCCCACCCACCAACGAACATGGCCATCAATGGCCGATGCAGAGAGGGCCACAGGGAGGCTCTCTCTGCATCGGACGGCTAAAAAATGTTATAGCAGGATGCCTCAATATCGAGGCATCACTGCTATAACATGAAAGCAGTTGGAAGTCATCAGGATCGCTTCCACTGCTTTCAAAGATCAACGACGTACAGGGTACGTCCTTGGTCATTAACTGCATTTTTTGCAGGACGTACCCCCTAGGTCGTTGGTCGTTAAGGGGTTAAAGGAAATAAGAGAGAAAAATAAAACAATGCTAGATATGTAGGCAATTATAACAAAAGTATTTAAAAGAAAATAATATGCTCAAAACATTTCTTGCATATGGAAAAGTTGCATTTGAAGGTTTTAAAACATTGTAGTATGAAATAGTGGATTTTTTTTTTTTTTTTAAATGGACAGTCTACAATAGCATTGATTTAAAAGATAAATGATCCCATTATAACACAAAGAGGCGATAGGAATAGTCGGCTTCTATACAGGGAAGCGTTCTGGATTTTTCAATACAAACAAGGAGGCCACAGGGACTCAACATCGAGAGGGATATAATTCATTTCTGGAAGCACAATTAATGTGCAGACCCAAACATGTTGGTCCCTGTGGGACGCCCCTGTTGATCTAGCTATCCGTCCCCTTAATTGGTGACACACACTCTCTCTATCACTGATATCATATGATTTGCAACCCTACAGATACCCCTAATTTTTCTGGGGACATAAAAAACTTAATAATGGTAATTATTTCTATTTAACAAATGTATATATGTTTTTTTTTTCAAAATATGGTACAGTATAGGTTATTGAGTCCTCTATACTTCTTGATTTCAATCCTAATTAGGTCTGTTAGAACCAATACAGTTATTGACATAGTTCTCTTTTGATCAATTTGTTAAAAACATAGATAATCCTCTGTCTAGTATCTAGTAATCTAAGTATAACACATAAGATGGTTATAGCTTAATAAGAGTGAGCATGGTAATATGGTTATTTACAGGCATAGCCGGGATTTTTAAAATGTTATTAAAATATAACTAAATATACCTGCTATACCCTAAACTTTAAACCTTTATGCATAATTAATTTGGCTAGCAATATGTGTTAAACCTCCACACCAATAGTAATTAATGCAATTAAGAAGCAACAAATAGCCATTCAGCTTTGTCCATAGCCAAACATATATTTAAAGAAGGTAGTTAGAACATTTCACTATGTCTATGAGTAAGGCCTGGGGGCCGAAACGCGTAAGACTGGTTTATATGGATTAGCTGAATCCATTTTTGGCACTATTCATGGATTTTAACCTTTGTGTTTCCAAAAATAAATAAATATAATTTTCCATTAGGAGAGCTTTTTGTTTGACTCGCTGGCGTTCCTTGGATTGTTATTGCTTTATAACCCATTCCCCAGTTTTGCATAACCAACAGTTATATTAATATACTTTTCACCTCTGTGATTACCTTGTATCTAAGCATCTTCTGACAGCCCCCTGATCACATAACTTAATTTATTATCTATTGACTTGCATTTTAGCTAAGTAGTGCTGTGTTGTGCTGACTCTTAAATAACTCCACTGGCGTGAACACAATGTACATACAGTGGGGCAAAAAAAGTATTTAGTCAGCCACCAATTGTGCAAGTTCTCCCACTTAAGAAGATGAGAGAGGCCTGTAATTTTCATCATAGGTATACCTCAACTATGAGAGACAAAATGTGGAAACAAATTCAGACAATCACATGGTCTGATTTTGAAAGAATTTATTTGCAAATTATGGTGGAAAATAAGTATTTGGTCACCTACAAACAAGATTTCTGGATCTCACAGACCTGTATCTTCTTCTTTAAGAGGCTCCTCTGTCCTCCACTCATTACCTGTATTAATGGCACCTGTTTGAACTTATCAGTATAAAAGACACCTGTCCACAACCTCAAAACAGTCACACTCCAAACTGCACTATGGTGAAGACCAAAGAGCTGTCGAAGGACACCAGAAACAAAAATTGTAAACCTGCACCAGGCTGGGAAGACTGAATCTGCAATAGGCAAGCAGCTTGGTGTGAAGAAATCAACTGTGGGAGCAATAAATAGAAAATGGAAGACATACAAGACCACTGATAATCTCCCTCGATCTGGGGCTCCACGCAAGATCTCACCCCGTGGGGTCAAAATGATCACAAGAACAGTGGGCAAACAGCCCAGAACCACACGGGGGGACCTAGTGAATGACCTGCAGAGAGCTGGGACCAACGTAACAAAGGCTACCATCAGTAAAACACTACGCCGCCAGGGACTCAGATCCTGCAGTGCCAGACGTGTCCCCTTGCTTAAGCCAGTACATGTCCGGGCCCGTCTGAAGTATGCTAGAGAGCATTTGGATGATCCAGAAGCAGATTGGGAGAATGTCATATGGTCAGATGAAACCAAAGTAGAACTGTTTGGTAGAAACACAACTCGTCGTTTTTGGAGGAGAGAGAATGCTGAGTTGCAACCAAAGAACACCATATCTACTGTGAAGCATGGGGGTGGCAACATCATGCTTTGGGGCTATTTCTCTGCAAAGGGAACAGGACAACTGATCCGTGTACATGAAAGAATGAATGGGGCCATGTATTGTGAGATTTTGAGTGCAAACCTCCTTCCATCAGCAAGGGCATTGAAGATGAAACGTGGCTGGGTTTTTCAGCATGACAATGATCCCAAACACACCGCCCGGGCAACAAAGGAGTGGCTTCGCAAGAAGCATTTCAAGGTCCTGGAGTGGCCTAGCCAGTCTCCAGATCTCAACCCCATAGAAAACCTTTGGAGGGAGTTGAAAGTCCGTGTTGCCCAGCGACAGCCCCAAAACATCACTGCTCTAGAGGAGAGCTGCATGCAGGAATGGGCCAACATACCAGCAACAGTGTGTGACAACCTTGTGAAGACTTACAGAAAACGTTTGATCTCTGTCATTGCCAACAAAGGATATATAACAAAGTATTGAGATGAACTTTTGATATTGACCAAATACTTATTTTCCACCATAATTTGCAAATAAATTCTTTCCAAATCAGACAATGTGATTGTCTGGATTTGTTTCCACATTTTGTCTCTCACAGTTGAGGTATACCTATGATAAAAATTACAGGCCTCTCATCTTATTAAGTGGGAGAACTTGCACAATTGGTGGCTGACTAAATACTTTTTGTATGTATGTATGTATGTGTATATACTTTAATAAAGAAGAAGTGTTTTAAAGAAAAGTGCTGTTGCCATTGTCTACTTTTGGAAATACACATATATACACACATACATATATACATACACACCTTATAATCCACCACCAGGGTGCAAGCAGAAGTTAGAAGTCCATAAACAGCATGCACTCGCTGGATTTAATGAAAAAAACACATGTATACATATAATATATATTATACATTCAAACACCTTGTCATTTACCACCTACTTTTTAACTTATTTTGTACAGTATGTGATTAATTTTGATTAGACAGTGTAAATATGAGTGTAGAACTATAATGTATTTATGTTGTGTTTGGCCCTAACCCTTTATGCAAGGTCTTCAGATGCGCTAACCTGATGAGGGCAAATTTAGTTTGTGCTCATGTTTACTTTCAGCATGCAATATGAGCTCAAGATAACACAGGTGGGATAAAGTGTGGTTAAAAAGGCAAAAAAGAAAAAGAAATTATGCTTACCTGATAAATTTCTCTATGGTGAGTCCACGGCTTCATTAAATTACTGTTGGGAATATCACTCCTGGCCAGCAGGAGGAGGCAAAGAGCACCACAGTAAAACTGTTAAGTATCAGTTCCCTTCCCACAAACCCCAGTCATTCGACCGAACGGAAATGCAGAAAAAAAGAAGCAACACAAAAGGTGTAGAGGTGTCTGAGATTTAGACAAAAAATAACGGTCTTGAAATAAAGGGCGGCCGTGCACTCACCATATCCAAAAAGAAATTTATCAGGTAAGCATAAATTTTGTTTTCTTTCCTAAGATATTGTGAGTCCACGGCTTCATCAATTACTTTTGGGAACCAATAACCAAGCTATGAGGACACAGATGAACAGTGAGGGACAAGACAGGTAGACCTAAACAGAAGGCACCACCGCTTGAAGAACATTTCCTCCAAAAGAAATTTTGTCCGAGGCAAAAAAAATCTAATTAATAAAATTTGGAAAAAGAATGCAAAAAAAACAAGTTGCAGCCTTGCACAACCGATTCCCAGAAGCTTCATCTGAGAAAACCAAAGAAGAAAAGACAGCCCTCGTGTAACGAGCCATAACTCTCTCAGAAGACTGCAGCCCCGTAGTCTGAAAAGCAAACGATTAAACTTCTCAACCAGCGAAAAGAGAAGTAGCAGTAGCTTTCTGTTACAGAGAAAACAAACAGAGACAGAATAAAAAATATTAAGCACGCACGGGGGCGGAGCTTGGCCGTGCTTGAACATGGCCGCATAGCGTTAGAGCTCCGGTGCCGCTCTTCCCTACCAGCCATCCTGAGTGGCAATACCCTGCCAGTTCCCGACTAAAATTGTCAAATGGGGTGACTAACTTGTCCGGAGCACTTGGACACAGAGCCACTACGTCTAGCTCACCTGCAAACTCTAATCCCGGCTCATAACTACGCCGCCCCTGCTACATGAGGCGGCCAGCACAGAACCCCTAACCGATAGTGATCCAGAGACAAGGGGTCTACTTTTAAGCATTACTGGACACCTTCTGTGATCCGATTTGGAAGGACGGAGAGAAAGCAGACACAGGGGATCTATAGAAAACTCCCGCCCGCCATCTTTAATTCTGGGCCTACCAGACCTGCACCCTCACGCAGCATAACGGAGCAGGAATGACACTGCGCTAAACAGAGAATACAGGTCAGTTACATCTACACAGGGGGGAAAATAACACCCTTAGAACGTTCCTAATGCTAATCTCACCCCTGGAGTCGGCATGTACTTATCACATATGAATAAATGACATAGAAGGGAGGATAATGGTTCGAGTATTAATACCCAAATACTAATTGAGAAAGCATGTTGGATTTGCCAAAGCCCTAACTTACATCGCATGTACAGCCTCATGTGATCCGGTGTAGGGGAAGCACTGGAAGGGAGAGCGGACTGACATACAGGAGGGGAGACACTGAATATACATAAGGAGCATACAGAGCAGCACAGCAAGGGGGGAGGAAGCAAGGTGGTGAGAAGCATAAATAGATCTAAAAGCTGCAAAATATTTAATCTCACCCCAGCTTTGCCTACTCGACTAAATCACCCATAACAACTAAAAGGATGGCGTCTAGGAAACCGGCTAAGTCAGATAGGAATGGAAGGTCTGCCTCACAGACGACATCAGTCACGGCCTTTTTCTCTCCCCCAGACCAGGGGAAAACTAGCTCCCCCCCATCGCCAAAAGAACACTCAGAAGATATCCCTAACCAAACATCTCCTCATTCTCCAGATCAATCTGTAACACAGCAGCAACTATCCATGCTGCAAGCCACTATGGATAAACTGTCTTCAAAATCTGATATTGCAGACCTCAAATCCTTCATACAGTCTGAGATCTCCACAGTGAAAAAAGAGATTAACACGCTGGGAGCCAGAATTGAAGATCTGGAGTATAGCCAAGAAGTGGTCAACTCCATGTTAAGTAATACTGAATCTGGCCTAGCACAGCAAGCTTCTATGATCAATATCCTACAAGACAAGGTGGAGGACTTGGAAAATAGGAGTAGGAGGAATAATCTTAGAATACGTGGTATTCCAGAAGATATTTCAGCTGAAGATCTCCACTCCTACTTAACCAATTTCTTTAACTTCGTCACCAAGTCCTCCACCTTTACAGAATCAGCTATAGAGAGGGCCCATAGGGCTCTGAGACCCCGCCCAAACTCATCTGCACCTCCTAGGGATGTGATTGTCAGACTACTACATTATAAAGATAAAGAGTCTATTTGGTTTGCGGCAAGAAACATCCACCCTCTATCATTCCAAGACAAGGAATTACAAATCTACCAGGACTTGTGCCCAACAACGATTGAAAAGAGGAAATCCTTAAAGTTTATAACCTCTGTGTTACAAGAACATAAGATTCGATATCGCTGGGGATTCCCCTTCAGTCTTCTTATCCCTCATGGGGGCAAACTACTTATATACAGAGAGTCTTCGGACTTGGACACTCTCTCCAAATCACTAAGCCTTAAGTTTGCAGCCCCACCCTCTTCTACTGATGAAGATGAGAGACCCGAGAGCCCTTCCAAAAACAAATTACCTTCAAAGCTGCGCTCAAATTGGACATCTGTCCCACCAAAGCACAGGCAAAGAGATTTACCTGTGCGCAAGAACCCTCCACCTTGAACTCTCCTTTACGCAGAGCTTGAGAAATCCTTTGACCTACCTGCAGATAAGTATAAATTTGCCTATCTGATTTATACAACCTGTTTTTCTTACAGGAAATTGTCTTTGTTTGAACTACCCAGGGACGATACACTACTTTATCATTGCACCATCTCTGGATGGCTGTTTTACTTGCCAGAACCTCTGTCTAGGTTATGTGATTAATATGTGTATGCAATATCCATCTGTTTAACAACTCAAATTATTTCTCTTTCCTAGTGGTGTCTCTGTGAGATACCCGATCATTTATTAGTTCTGTGTCCCCCTCTCCTTCACCCATTATGCCCCAATTAATGGTACTCACACAATGGGTTATGTTAAATTATGACAAAATTAAAACTTGTCGACCCTCCTGCAACTATTTAACCTGCCACCTCTTATATGATGGGTTCCACCTCCATTTAAAACCAAACTTCATAAGGTTAGCTAGATGCATATCCATAAAACACCCATATGCCGGAGGGTACTGGATAAACCCGCTTAACTATAAAAACCCCTCAGATAATCAGCAAAACATAGATCTGGAAAGTGGAACCATTGATACCTGAACACCCCCCCATCCTATACCAGGAACAGATGAATTATATACAGTTAGGTCCACCCCCTGATTCTATAGGACCAAACCCACTATATAACTAAGACCAAGGGGAGGGGGTGGCTACCTTAGCGAGGAGGGGCTGGTGGGGAAGAGAGGACATTCCTCTCTGTAATTTGTCGTTGTATCGACGAAATGTTTCTAATATGTTTTGAATTATGTTATTGTAATTGTTATGTATTTTTTCATGTTATCTTGTTTTTTTGTTTATTGTATGTTTGGGACTGGGCAACCGCACACCTTGCTTTAAATACTCCTCCCATTAGCTCTTCAATGCAACCCTCGGTAACATCTAAGTTAAACTCTAATAACATTAGAATGTCCACATATGGCTACACAAACTTGTAAAAAAGAAAGTAGAAATATAAACTTTATCACTATAAATACTAAAGGTCTCAACTCCCCTAGGAAAAGAACAACAGCCCTAGCCGACTTTAAGAGACAACAAGGAGATATAATACTTCTCCAAGAAACCCACTTTCTGAAGGGAAAAGAGCCTAAAACGTTCCATTATAAATTTGGTAAAAGTTACTATGCATCCCATTCGCAAAAGAAAATCCAAGGAGTTGGTATCCTGATCAAAGACGGAATCCCTTTTCAAGAGCTTTCTGTCAAAAGAGATAGAGAGGGCAGATTCATTATTCTTACAGGGCTCCTTTATGGCCTCCCCATCACAATTGTCTCATTATATGCCCCGAACACGAAACAACATTCCTTCCTTAAGAAAGTTACAAATGAAATATTAGATTTGCAAAAAGGCACACTACTCATAGGTGGAGATCTCAATCTTCCATTAAACCCTAAGATGGACAGCTCTAACCAGAATCCCGCTATCTCCAAAACCAATATAAAGAAAACAAACAATACACTAAGACAACTAGGCTGCTTAGATATATGGAGAACTGCGCACCCAGACACCATAGACTTCACATTCTATTCCTTCCCCCATAAAACATATAGTAGACTTGACTACATATTTACAGATATAACCAGCATGAGTCTGGTAAAATCCATAGACATCTCCCCGATAACATGGTCTGACCATGCTGGAGTTAGATGCGCTCTGGAATGGCCCTCTAAGCCTATTAAAAACTATACTTGGAAATTAGACGACTGCTTACTAGCAGACCCTGCAATTAAGTTGAAAATCCAAAATAAGATAGATGACTTTTTCTTACATAACGTTTCCACTGACACATCCCCACAAACCAACTGGGAAGCCCATAAATGTACCATTAGAGGGGAAATAATAGCCTGCAAAGCTTACCTTTCTAAATTAGAGAGGGAAGCAACTACTAACCTTATCAAAGACATATCCCATCTGGAAGGGATCCATAAAACAAACCCTGAGGACGCGCTCACCCTACAAACCCTTCAGACTAAGCGTTTTAACCTAGCCTCTATTATCCACAAGGAACAGAATAGAAGAACCTTCCTTTTTAAACAACGTTCATATGTAGATTTAAATAAACCAGGTCGCGCATTAGCCAGATATATAAAAAAGAAAACAAAATCCAACTACATCCTCCACATAAAAGATAACAAGGGCAGTTCACATAGGTCCACCAAGGCGATTGCGGAAACATTTAGGAAGTATTACCAAAATCTATACAACTTGTCTCCCTCCCCTCCGAGAGAGGAATCGAGCACCTTGTCTCGCCAACAACTCATTTCTGAGTATCTTTCTAAACTAAATTTACGCAAAATAACCCAGCTGCAGAGGGAAGCCCTGGATGAACCTTTCTCATTAGAAGAATTGCAAACAGTCATTAAGAACCTCCCCACTAATAAAGCCCCGGGCCCTGATGGTTACACATACAAATATTTTTCAACATTTGCAGAACAATTAGCTATACATCTACTGCAGTACTTTAACTCCATAGGCCCAAACCACCCTTTCCCCGACCGGGCCCTAGAAGCACATATAACCATACTACTTAAACCCCAAAAACCCCCAGAAGAGCCCACTAGCTATCGCCCTATCTCTCTGCTAAACTCCGATATAAAAATGTATTCGAAACTATTAGCAAATAGAATTAATGCCCTTTTACCTGATCTCATACACCCTGATCAAGTTGGTTTTGTTTTGGGAAGGGAAGCCAAAGATAACACGGTCAGAGCCCTAAACACAATTTTCTACGCCCAAGATCATAAATTACCATTGATAATGCTCTCAGTCGATGCAGACAAGGCGTTCGACCGTGTTGCTTGGGACTACCTGCATGCTACACTCTTGACCATGGGATTTGGGGAGGGGGTGATACATAGAATACTCTCTCTATACACTAACCCTAGCGCCAAAGTACTAATAAACGGAACCCTGTCAGAACCGTTTAAAATATCTAACGGGACACGCCAGGGATGCCCGCTTTCCCCCTTATTTGCCTGTGTAATCGAAACATTAGCAGTTAGGATCAGGTCCCACCCGGATATCAAAGGTGTCACAATAGACAAACAGCAATATACCGTATCTCTATTTGCCGATGACCTTTTATTCACTCTATCTAACCCTGAATTATCGCTTCCTTTGCTGATTAGGGAATTTCACGATTTCCACGTCATATCAAACTTCCTGGTAAATATTAACAAATCAGAAATATTGAATATATCTTTTGACCCTTATAAACAAAAGCAATTAGAAAGATTAACTCCATTTAAATGGAACAAACACCATATTAAATACTTGGGAATTTATCTAGCCACGTCCATAGAGGCAATATTCAAAAGTAATTATGAAAAGATCAAATTCGAGGTGATCAGGGACCTTTCATCATGGAGATCCAAAAAATTGTCTTGGCTAGGCCGCATTAACCTAATAAAGATGAACATCTTCCCCAGAATATTATATATCCTACAGACCTTACCAATCCCTTTACCAGAAAAATACTTACCTTCCTTACAGCGAGCGCTTAGTAATTTCACATGGCACAAAAAACATCCTAGAATTAATAAGACTATTATGTCTCTGCCTAAATCACTAGGGGTGTCAAAAATAATCGCCATTGCGATGCATCGCGATGCAGCCATTAACGATGCTGCATCGATGCGGTGCAAGATCAGAATCGATTCAGGGTCAGTGACGTCATCGCACAATGTCACGTGACCCCGCCTCTCCCACTGACTGATGCGAGGGCTTAAAGTAATGGCAGGTAATGGCAGACAGAATAAATATTGATTGATTCTATTTTGAACATCAGCACGCTCAGTGCAGTTGTCTGACAAGCGGACAGCAGCCTCGTGTAACACAGTGAATATTTCCTTGTATTATCGCTTCCCTGTTTACTCACTGTTGCGGTCTCTGCTGCATGTTTCCTCTTTGTCAGACCCCTAGCCCAGCACCAAACGAGCATTTGAGTGTTGCTATTAGATATAGAAAAAGTCAAGTTTTACAAAAGTATCTAATAGCAACACTCAAATGCTCGTTTGGTGCTGGGCTAGGGGTCTGACAAAGAGGAAACATGCAGCAGAGACCGCAACAGTTAACAGGGAAGCGATAATACAAGGAAATAGTCACTGTGTTACACGAGGCTGCTGTCAGTTGGTCAGACTGCTTCTGCCCTGTCAGATCTCTCCTAGTCTTGAAGCAGGCGACACAGCAGGGAGGGCTTAATTAATCACATTCACCCGGCCAGCACCTTTACCTCTAGGACAACTTATTGAAGCCGTTTAGTAAGTGGTTGGTGCAGCTGTTAATAAAGGTTCCGGTAAGAGGAAATGACATAGCATTCCTTCCCAGCTGCAGATCATCACAGAGCCGTAATAAACATGTTTAGAGTGCCTACATGATTGATTAGGTGACCCTTTATGTCAGTTAAGAGCCCTAATCATTAACGGTGACACTGCACTGCTCACACATACCATGCATTCCTTTCAAAGCTCTCCAATACCCAGAATACTAGTCTCACTGTCTCATATGAGCTTAGGGAGCAAAATAACAGCCCATCTATGATCTAAGTGTAATATGTGGCAGGGCATTGTATTGTATTATAGTTGTGCTTTGTATGTGTATATAAATAAATGTATATGTTACATATAAACCTATACCTTTTAAAAGCATATCTATTACCTTAAATCTAAATTCATTATTTTTATTTAAAAAAAAAATCAATATCACACATATCCTATGTTAGTTATGTATTTGGGACCTGCTCTGCTAAAAGTTAATCATTTATACACCTTGGTTCATAAACTGTGCATTATTCCCTGACAAAAGAGGCAAGTCCAGAATTATTATTTAACATGCCAGGACCATAGTACCTTATATCCTAGAAACATCCCCTTAGCAATCCCCTTTTTTTTTTTTTAAAGCAGATAAAATAAAAAAGGGAGTTCTGACTGCTTGAATTTGTTAATGAAAATCATGGGCAGTAATCGTGATGCATCGCGATGCATCGTAGAATCGAATCGTATCGAATCGTTACGATGATAATCGTAATCGAATCGAATCGTGAGACAGGTGAAGATGCGCAGCTCTATAAATCACAGGGCGGACTGGGGTTGCCCAACCTATCTTATTATAGATATGCAATATTTCTACAAAGAATTGTGGATTGGAATATTCACAAAAGTTACAAAAGATGGGTGGATATGGAACACGGAATGATTCTATCTCAAAACCTCAGCAGCCCATGCTGGGCATTTAAACCCCCCCAAGCTTTAGCCTCCCGGTCGGGTGTCCTCATTACAGAAACTTATAAAGTTTGGAATAGCATGTTGACCCTGTTTCCGAATCTCTCCTCCAGACCCTCGCCATTAACCTCTCTCAGTAAAAATGGCGAACTTGACCTAGGGCCGAGTATAAACAAACACTCATACCCTTCCCACCTTCACGACTTCCCAGCCTATTGGGTAGTCCAAAACGAACAGATCAAAACACAGACGGAATTAGTACAACAAGGTTTCTCCTGTTTAGATAATTGGTTCACATACAGACGAGTACACAACTTCCTCACAAATCATAAGCAATCCACAAATATGACTAGACCCCTGACTACATTCGAACACTTATGTATAAAAGCTCCCCCAGCCCGTCACACCTTATCACAGATTTACAAGATATTGATTACACCCTTCCCGGGGTACCTTGTCCCATACATGGAGAGCTGGGAAAGGGACCTGGGAATCATAATACCACTGCACATAAGGTCAAAGATAATTAACACAACACTTAAGACCTCCATCTCTATGGCTACCACAGAAATTAACCTAAAAATACTCCATAGATGGTACTACACACCGCAAAAACTACACAGACTATTCCACAAGTCCCAAAACAAATGCTGGCGCTGTGGTCATGTTAATAGCGGCATGGCCCACATGTGGTGGTGGTGCACTGCCATCCAAAACCTATGGAGATCTGTCATTTCTGAAATAGAAGACATACTTGAGACACAATTTCCACTAGATCCCTTGCTCTGGTTGTTAAACAAGCCCCCCAAGTTAAAACATAAACCCTCCCTTAAACTACTTTTCATAATGTCAAATAGCATAAAATTTTTAATTGCCAAAAACTGGAGATCAAAAGAACCACCTACTATAGAAATGTGGGTACAAAGAGTATCTGAACTAATTCATCTCGAAGAACTGTATTATTTAAAAACGGGCAGAATGGAGGTGTACTCCGAAATCTTATCTTTATGGGAAACATATCTCAAAGATAGCTAGAGGGGCCCTATATTTACTTTCAGTCTTGTGAAGAACCGGACTTACCTGGGGGTGGAATTTCCCTTCCCTACAGTTCCTTTATAAGCCTTGTCGAGAATCAAATTATTAGGTTGGGTGTGCGTTGTTCCAGTCCAGTTCAAAGTTCAATGTTAAGTTAATTAAAACTGAATTAGCTTCATGTCTAACATATTGCGCTAACCTTTGTATGTATCAACATGGAGCTGCGTCTCCACACCCTGTAATTCTACTTTTATTATCTTTTCAATAAAGCTGATTAAAAAAAAAAAAAAAAAAAAAAAAAAAAAAATATTAAGCACGCACAACATCCAAATTGTGCACACATGTTTCTCAAGAGATAAGAATGAGGACAGAGAGGGAACAACAAATTCCCAAACAAAATTTCCAGTTAGGATAAACGCCTTATCCAAAATAAGATAAAGCAAATCACACTGCAAAGCCGAGGAGTACCTAAACTCTCCGAGCAGAAGATATAGTAAAAAAGAAAAACTTCCAAGATAAATCTTTAAAATCTATGGAATGCAATGGCCCAAACTGAGCCTGCTGTAAAACCTTAAAACCAAGGTTAAAACTCCAAGAAGATCAACAGACTTAAACACAGACCTGATACTAGCCAGGGTCTGACAAAAAGATAACATGCCTGGCACATTCGCCAGACACTTGTGTAAAAAAAAAAATAAACGCAGAAATCTGACCCTTCAGAGAACTGAATGACAAACTGTCCTCCAGACCTTCCTGGAGAAAGGGCAAAACCCCTAGGAATACTGATCCTACTTGCAAGAGTAGACCTGGGATTCACACCAATAAGGGAATTTACACTATACCTTATGGTAAAAGTTACCAGTAACAGACTTGCGAGCCTGAATCATGTTCACAATGACCGTTTCAGAAAAACCATGCTTAGATAGAACTAAACATTAAATCTCCAAGCTTTAGAAAGCGTCAGAGAAAACAAAAGAATGGACCCTGAATTAGAATGTCCTTCCTCAGGAACAACCACCAAGATGGAAGAAATACATCTCCGCTAGGTCTGTATACCAGATCCTGCGAGACTATGTAGGAACAATTCAAATACATATGCTCATTCCCATTAGTTACGAGCAATGACTCATGGAAGGAGAGTAAACTGAGGAACAGGGATACCAGACTGAAATCCCAAGGAACCGCTAGGGTATTTAACAGAGCAGCCTGCTGATCTCTTGACCTAAAACATAACTTGGAAGCTTAGCATACTGCCATCTCCAACACCAGCACCCCTCATTTGAGGGTTAACCTGGAGAAGACCTCCGGGAGAAGCGTCCACTCCCTGGGATGAAAAATCTGACTGCTCAAGAAGTCAACTCCCGGAATTCACTCCTGAAATGTGAATAGTGGAAAAATAACGAACGTGAGCATCTGCCCACCAAACAATCCACGCCAATCATGGCAAAGGAATCCAGATTCCTTCCAGCTCCAAGATGGTTATAGCAGATTCTCTGAGGTCTATAGTCACCAATCCAACAGGCTAGCGACCGTAGTCACTATTTCTCAGGAAGGTCTCTGGAAGCATGTACCCCAAGACAGAAGTTCCTGAGAAAACCAAAAGATTCTGAAGAATGTGGGTAACGATCCCGCTACCTCTTGCAAGCTAAGCGAGCGCTCTACCACTAATTCCCCTCTCTGATCTACAGGAAAGAATCTCATGACGACAGATCTAGAGCTATCCTCCGAGACAGAGCCATAAACTCCCCGGTCAACTATCTGAACATGCATAACCGCAGACTTCTCAGATGGAATCAAACAAACGTAAGATGTCCAATGAAGCAACCATCAGACCAATTACCTCCAAACATTGAGCCACTAAAGGGTCAAACTGAAAGAAGTACTGAAAGAGGCAGGAGGAAAGAATCCTCTATTTTCTGACCTCTGACAAAAATATTTCAAGAGATAGGGAAACTAATACGGTCCCTAAAAAAAACTACCCCTGTAGCCGGAACAAAGGAACATATTTTCAGATTCACTTCCAATCGTGGAATCAAGAAAGACAACAGGATCTCTGTATGAGAGTTTGCTTGTTGAAAAGATGGTGCTTGAACCATTATGTCATCCAGGAAGGCACCACAACAATTCCCCAAAACCTGATTGCCAATACAGCCCCCTCTGGGAACCATGGCAAGGCCAAAAGGGAAGCGCCACAAACTAAAAATGATTGACTGAAAGGCAAGTCTCAGGAACTTGAAGATACACGTCCTCCAGGTCTATGGTCATCATGAACTGACCCTCTTGGACCAAAGGAAAAAAAATGGAACCAAAATCCATTTTGAAGACACTTTAGGTCTAGATAAGACGAAAAATTCCCTCTTCTTCGGGAACCATGAACAGGAATGAATAGAATCTTAGACCGTGTTCCCTTACAGGAACTATCACTCACAGAAGAGAGAGGTCCCAAACGCACAACAAAAATGCCTCACTGTTATCTGGCCTGCAGATAAAATTGAGAGTAGGAACCTGCCTCTGGGAGGAAAAATTATGAATTCTATATAGAAGACCTGACATACAAAGTCCGTAGCTATCTGGACCATCTCATATCTATGTTTGAAGACAGAGAGATGCAGCCCCCCACTTGGTCCGAACCCGGAATGGGGGCAAACTCTCAGAATACTCCTGTCAGACCAAATAAGGTCTTACCCTTGTAAGGAAGCGCCAGAAACTTGGACCCAGGGGAAAATCCACTAGCCAAGATAGTCACAATGCCCTGCGGGCTATTACAGCGAAGCCAAATATCTAAGCTCCCGGCTGAAAGACTGGCATGGTGGCATCAGAAATAGAAGAATTCTTTACTGGATCTCAAAGTAGTCCCTACCAAAAAAGAATCAGACAAGGCATCACTCCAATAAGATGCAACACTTGTTCTATGTGAGCCTCCAGCTAAATCCATTGATCCTGAGAAGAGCATCCTCTCTAGGGATAATTCTCTTAGTCAGAGTAGGAATGGCCCCTACAACTTTAGGCACCGTGCGACATGATAATTGATGGAGACAGCAACAGAAAACACCCTTTTAAAGATAGGAGACAGGGAAAAGGTTATCCCTGACTTCCCCATTCCTGTGAAAAATCTCCTAGCACGGTCTGGAACAGGAAAACTTCCACAGAAGAATCCTAGGATTTAGAAAGTTTACTAGATTCTTAAGGATTGACGACAGGCGTATCCGAGTCGCTCCACAGTAGCCAAAAGCTCCTTTAATAATACACGAAGGTGTTAAAGCTTAGGGTTAGTACTAGATGAAGGAATTATACTGTTCAAATCTGAAACATCACTCTTAGAGGCTACTGACATATCCTCATCAGGCTTATGAGAGAGGCACCTGTGTAGCAAAGCGGAACAGAAACCTTACTATGTGAATCTCTAAATTCCCTCTTGCATTTTCCCTCAACGAAGGAAAAACAGATAATCCCGCAGATACCAAAGAAGATAACTATCACAAAATCTATAAGCAAAATACTCCTCCGGGAGATTGAGAGGAGCCACAGAGCACTGCATGCGCGGCCATTGAGGCTTGGGACAATAGAGGAGGAAGCTGTGGCATTGCCTGAACAGCATCATCCTAAGAGACATTGGGCTCAGGGATAACCATCTAGCAAACTGTGCCACAGAGTACAACCAGGCTGTAACAAAAACAAAGATACACCTATGTCCTGGCAATTTAAATATTTATATACCTGACAGAAAGGGTATGTGTCACACATGGATGTTGCATCTCCAATAGCTCAAGAGACAACAATCATTTATACATAGGAACAGGCCTCTGTTCCAAAACATGAAAAGCAAAAAAGACTTAACCCCTCCTAGGCTGGAAGTGTAATCCAGACTTCCATTATACAAAAAGATTACCACTAAAATTCAGTGGCATTGGATAACTTCAGTGGCATCAATTTTTAAAGAGAATGCTGTTATCATGCATGAAGTGATGAGTGCATGATCACAAAGAGAGCTGTGAGACTTGTATTTTATTCAGTCATTGGGCCATGAGCCCCAAGGCAGAACATAGAGTGATCTGAGATGTCATCGCAGAAAATGCAGCATGTCTGCAGAAAGAACAGGAACTGTTAGCACTTTAGCTTTTCAGTGCTGCTCCACATTAGGCTGTTCTTTTTAACAGTGCTGTTCTCTGTATAAGTTTTCCTTAACACAGTGCACCCAGAGCAAAGTGCTGTTTGAAGACAACAGTCAAATATGCAGTAGTGCATTGATTGTTGTCTGGCTCTGAGATTTTTGCAAGCTCGTTCCCTAGCTTTTCACAGTCTGCAAAGCTGTTTTTCTCTGAATGTAAGATGTTTGTATGAGCAATGCACCTTTTTATTACTACATTTCTATGTTAGACTAAGAGAAAAGGAAACAAATTAATTCAAGAGACATTTTACAATTACTTTTTTTGTCTGCAGCCAATTTGCAATGCGATTTTCAACTACTGCACTAGATTACACAACTTTAAATACTGCTTTATTCTCCAGTTAACCAACACATTGCGATTGATCTGGTGCTTTAGTGTAACTGACAAATTAACAATTTTATTTAAAAATGACCTGCAGAAATATTTTTACTAAAAAAAATCTCATCGCAGAAAGTGAAGTAAAGTTCTGTCTCTGGGGCCATGAGACATTTAGGTATGCAACATAAAATCTGACCGTACAACATAGCTCTGATATGAGGAACCGTCCCTCACAGAGATGCCGCTCTTGTTGTTTTTTGTATTTTGACATTTTGAAAAAAAAAGGGGGCGTTGACACATGACCGGCTCAGAGAGTCAACAAAAAAAATGACGCTTCTCCACTACCAACGAAGGAGGCGGGAACACTAGTCTGCACATAAATGAAGCACAAAGCTAATACTAACCTCACGCTTCATTCAGTCAGCAGAGAATGTCAGACGCAGTGTGCTGAAAAACATAAATTTATGTAAGAACTTACCTGATAAATTCATTTCTTTCATATTGGCAAGAGTCCATGAGCTAGTGACGTATGAGATATACCTTGAGGGGCAAAGTTTCCCAAACCTCAAAATGCCTATAAATACACCCCTCACCACACCCACAATTCAGTTTAATTTATAGCCAAGTAGTGGGGTGAAAAAGGAGAAAAAAGCATTAAAAAAAAAAAAAAAAGGGAACTATAATTGTGCTTTATACAAAACAAAACATAACCACCATAAAAAGGGTTGGTCTCATGGACTCTTGCCAATATGAAATTAATTTATCAGGTAAGTTCTTATATAAATTATGTTTTCTTTCATGTAATTGGCAAGAGTCCATGAGCTAGTGACATATGGGATAGAAATACCCAAGATGCGAAACTCCACAGAAGAGTCACTAGAGAGGGATACAAATAAAAACAGCCATTTTCCGCTGAAAAAATTAAATCCACATAAAAAAAAAATAAAGTTTCTCATAATTGAAAAGAAAAAACTTAAAACATAAGCAGAGGAATTAAACTGAAACAGCTGCCTGAAGAACTTTTCTACCAAAAACTGCTTCCGAAGAGGCAAATTACATCAAAACGGTATAATTTAGTAAATGTATGCAAAAGTTGCTGCTTTGGAAATCTGATCAACTGAAGCTTTATTCTTAAAATCCCACAAAGTGGAAATTGACCTAGTAGAATGAGCTTTTATTCTCTGAGGTGGGGAATGACCCGACTCCAAATAAGCCTGATGAATCAAAAGCTTTAACCAGGATGCCAAGGAAATGGCAGAAGCTTTCTGACTTTTCCTAGGACCAGAAAAGACAACAAATAGACTAGAAGTCTTCCTGAAATCTTTAGTAGCTTCAACATAATATTTCAAAGCTCTTATAACATCCAGAGAATGTAAGGATCTCTCCAAAGAATTCTTAGGATTAGGACACAACAATTTCCCTATTATTGTTGTTAGAATTCACAACCTTAGGTAAACAATTTAAATGAAGTCCGCAAAACTGCCTTATCCTGATGTAAAATCAGAAAAGGAGACTCACAAGAAAGAGCAGATAATTCGGAAACTCTTCTAGCAGAAGAGATAGCCAAAAGGAACAACATTTTCCAAGAAAGTAATTTAATATCCAAAGAATGCATAGGCTCAAAAAGGAGGAGCCTGTAAAGCCTTCAAAACCAAATTAAAACTCCAAGAAGGAGAGACTGATGTAATGACAGGCTTGATACGGACCAAAGCCTGCACATAACAGTGAATATCAGGAAGCTTAGCAATATTTCCGTGAAATAAAAACAGAAAGAGCAGACATTTGTTCCTCCAAGGAACTTGCAGACAAACCGTTATCCAAACCATCCTGAAGAAACTGTAAAATTCTAGGAATTCTAAAAGAATGCAAGGACAATTTATGAGAACACCATGAAATATAAGTCTTCCAAACTTGATAATAAATCTTCCTAGAAAAATAGATTTATGAGCTTGTAATATAGTATTAATCACTGAGTCAAAGAAACCTCTATGACTAAGCACTAAGTGTTCAATTTCTATACCTTCAAATTTAACGATTTGAGATACTGATGGAAAAACTGTCCTTGAGACAGAAAGTCTAGTCATAAAGGAAGTGGCCAAGGTTGGCAACTGGACATCCGGACAAGATCTGCATACCAGAACCTGTGAGGCCATGCTGGTGCTACCAGAAACACAAACGATTGTTCCATGATGATCTTGGAGATCACTCTTGGAAGAACTAGAGGCGGGAAGATATAAGCAGGTTGGTAAAACCAAGGAACTGCTAACACATCCACCGACTCCGCCCGAGGATCCCTGGACAAGTACCTGGGAAGTTTGTTGTTCAGGTAGGAAGCCATCAGATCTATTTCTGGAAGACCCCACATCTGAACAATCTGAAAAAAACACATCTGGATGGAGAGACCACTCCCCGGATGTAAAGTCTGACGGCTGAGATAATCCGCTTCCCAATTTTCTGTACCTGGGATATGAACCTCAGAAAATAGACAAGAACTGGATTCCGCCCAAGAAAGTATTAGAGATACTTCTTTCATAGCTAGGGGACTGTGAGTCCCACCCTAATGATTGACATATGCCACAGTTGTGATATTGTCTGTCTGAAAACAAATTAATGGTTCTCTCTTCAACAGAGGCCAAACCTGAAGAGCCCTGAAAATAGCACGTTGTTCTAAAATATTGATGGGTAACCTCGCCTCTTGAGACTTGCAAACCCCTTGTGCTGTCAGAGATCCCCAGACAGCTCCCCAACCTGAAAGACTTGCATCTGTTGTGATTACAGTCCAGGTTGGATGAACATAAGAAGCCATTTGAACTATACAATGGTGGTGATCTAACCACCAAATCAGAGAGAGTCGAACATTGGGATTTAAGGATATTAATTGTGATATCCTTGTATAATCCCTGCACCATTGATTCAGCATACAAACCTGAAGAAGTCTCATATGAAAACGAGCAAAGGGGATCGCGTCCGATGCTGCAGTCATGAGACCTAAAACTTCCATGCACATAGCCACTAAAGGGAATGATTGAGACTGAAGGTGTCAACAAGCTGAAACCAATTGTATTCGTCTCTTGTCTGTTAGAGATAGAGTCATGGACACTGAATCTATCTGGAAACCATAAAAGGTGACCCTTGTCTGAGGAATCAATGAACTTTTTGGTAAATTGATCCTCCAACCATGTCTTTAAAGAAACAACACTAGTTGATTTGTGTGAGATTCGGCAGAATGTAAAGAATGAGCTAGTACCAAGATATCGTCCAAATAAGGAAGCACCACAATACCCTGTTCTCTGATTACAGAGGGAGTAGGGCACCGAGAACCTTTGAAAAGAATCTTGGAGCTGTCGCTAGGTCAAATGGAAGAGTGACACATTGGTAATGCTAGTCTAGAAAAGAGAATCTCAGAAACCGACAGTGGTCTGGATGAATCGGTATATGAATATATGCATCCTGTAAGTCTATTGTGGACATATAATGACCTTGCTGAAGAAAAGGCAGAATAGTCCTTATAGTCACCATTTTGAAAGTTGGCACTCTTACAAAACGATTCAAAAATTTCAGATCCAGAACTGGCCTGAAAGAATTTTCTTTTTTTTGGGACAATGAATAGATTTGAATAAAACCCCAGACCCTGTTCCTGAAACGGAACTGGTATGATTACCCCTGAAAGCTCTAGATCTGAAACACACTTCAGAAAAGCCTGAGCCTTCACTGGAACGTGTGAGAGAAAAAAACCTATTCAATACCCTTGAGAGACAATACTCTGAATCCATTGATTTTGGACAGAATCTGCCCAAATGTTTTGGAAAAATTTTAATCTGCCCCCCACCAGCTGAGCTGGAATGAGGGCTGCACCTTCATGTGGACTTGGGGGCTGGCTTTGGTTTCTTAAAAGGCTTGGATTTATTCCAACTTGAAGGTTTCCAATTGGAACCAGAATCTTTGGGGGAAGGATTGGCTTTCTGTTCCTAATTCTGCCGAAAAGAATGAAAACGATTAGAAGCTTTAGATTTACCCTTAGATCTTTTATCCTGAGGTAAAAAAAAAAAACCTTCCCCCCCTAGTGACAGTTGAAATAATTGAATCCAACTGAGAACCAAATAAATTGTTACCTTGGGAAGAAAGAGATAGTAATCTAGACTTAGATACCATGTCAGCATTCCAATATTTCAGCCACAAAGCTCTTCTAGCTAAAATAGCTAAAGACATAGATTTAACATCAATATTGATGATATCAAAAATAAAATGATTAGCATGTTGAAGCAAGTGAACAATGCTAGACAAATCAGTATCTGTTTCGTGTTCAGCCATGGATATAGCAGGCCTAAGAATGTAGCCAGAAAATAAATAAGCTTTCCTCAGATAAGATTCAAGTTTCCTATCTAAAGGGTCCTTAAAATAAGTACTATCTTCCACTTTTTAAACCTAGACGGAGGAATAAAAGAAGTACCAGGTCTATTCAATTCCTTTGAAATCAAATCAGAAATAGCATCAGGAACTGGAAAAACCTCTGGAGTAACCACAATAGATTTATAAACAGAATTTAAATGTTTACTAGTTTTAGTATCAAGAGGACTAGTTTCCTCAATATCCAAAGTAATCAACACCTCCTTTAACAAGGAACAACTATACTCCATCTTTAAGAGATAAGTAAATTTGCCAGTGTCAATATCTGAGGTAGGATCTTCTGAACCAGATAGATCCTCAGAGGAGGATAATTCAGTATGTTGTCATTTGAAATTTCATCAACTTTATGAGAAGTTTTAAAAGACCTTTTGCGTTTATTAGAATGCGGGATAGCAGACAAAGCCTTCTGAATCGCATTAGCAATAAAATCTTTTAAATCCACAGAAGAAAATCAAGCACAAACTTACTTCACCACCTCCATAGGAGGCAAAGTTTGTAAAACTGAATTGTCGGTGTGGTAAGGGGTGTATTTATAGGCATTTTGAGGTTTGGGAAACTTTGCCTCTCCTGGAAGGATTGTATATCCCATACGTCACTAGCTCATGGACTCTTGCCAATTACATGAAAGAAAGTTGCAAAAACATAGATTTACAATCCTAAAAGACAAGACCCTGATCCGCTCATAAAGCCCCTAATGGGGCCACTCTTTGCAGATATTAAAAGAGCGCGCTCTCAATAGTGATAAAAATCACTCCTCAGTATACTGAAAATGTGTTGCATGAATGAATGAATATCTAAAGGTTTTATGTCAACAAGTCCACACACACATAACATTCACCCATGAATCGAAAACCCTAATGAGCCTTACTAAGATTCAATAATGAGGGAATACTCTACACATAAAAGTATCAACTCCTAGTCTCCTGGTCACTAGTGCTGCCTAAAATATCCTTCCAAGGATATGTCCCAGAATATTGCAGTCAAATTCTTTCATAAGTGCAAGTTCCTAAACACATAGAAGACCGAACACTTATCTGAATCTAGCCGTCCGGCGAAGGGACAGCCTACATGGCATGAGAGGATACCGCTCCTCACAGAGACCTGTAGAAAAAAGAAAGAACAGAGTAAACCTACTCAGGCTTTCTGTACCAGGGCAGCAACATGTTAGGAAAATGCAGCAAAGCCCAATTCACAAGTTCCTAACTGCTTAAAAGCCACCACTGCCCTACTGAAGAGACTAACGTGGAGTACGGCTAGACCCTATCTTGAGAGAAAAGGTCAGAGTAAACCTACTCTGGCTTTCAAAATAACAAAATCTTGAATGAAGTGAAATAAATCCAGTCTTCTTCAGACTCCAAAACTTCACCTCTACCTTGCACCGAAGGCAAAAAGAATGACTGGGGTTTGTGGGAAGTGAAGTGGTACTTAACAGTTTAACTATTTGCCTCCTCCTGCTGGCCAATTGATGAAGCTGTGGACTCACCATATCTTAGGAAAGAAATTAAGTTTAACAAAAGGGCGGACGGATGTCGAACAGTTAAAATGGGTAATGTAAATCATATACTTTATTTTAGCACAATTAAAAAAAAAAAAGTTGATGAATTAAAACATACCAAAATATTGCAAGATTTGCATTTTTCCATTCTATAAAGGTCAAGTTCATCAACAATTTAAGTATTGGCTATAGAAAAGCTGTGTAAACATATCCAGCAGAAAAAAAATTAAACTCCCAGTGGCAGGTAGGAAATAAGTAATAAAATGTTACAATTTTCAATTGTTCTCTCTAAGTACTGTATAGGATTTTGGTTTACAGAGAAAAATAATATAAAGAAGCATGTGTGTGTGTACAGAAAGTGATAAGATAATGAGATCTGATTTTCCTGAAAGCTCAACCCATTTTGATGGGTTGTGGTTTCAAAGAACAAAACCAATTTTATATACAAACATAAACCTTAATAACTTCTCATACATTTTAAACACTGCAACTGGTATAAAAAAAAGTAATTGGAAACACATTAAGGGAAAACAATTTTACAGTACACGGTCCCTTTAAGTGTCTCTATACACCATCTAGCAGTATCCCTATATTTTTTTTTTTTAATCATGGAAATTTTATACATTAACTGAAAGTTAATGTTTAAGACAACTGAATTCTAGTATATTTTATTCTCAAGTGTGACTGCAACCCATTAATTTAACATCCTTATCACATTATACTTTTCATCACCACTTGCAACAATATTTGTTATTTTGAAAATCTATTTACATCACCCTCTGCAGCAACAAAGGGATTAACAGGCCATTCATTTTTATATTTAGCACTGCGTAATCTGTTAGCGCTCTACAAATATTATTATTATTATTATTATGAAGAACAGATAAGCAATGCAACTCTGTAATGAAAATGATCTGTAAAGAAAAGACCTGTTTTTCAAACATTTACAAGGGTAGTTTTGCTTAAAAAGATTACATAGTTTAGCAGGAAATGGGCAAACCACTTGAAATTAAGTTTGTTCATCTTTGCTGTGGTCAATTATGGAAATACAGTACATAGGGAAGCCTTCCTTTGGGGAAAAAAAAACAGCTGATCATTGCAAGAAGAATAAATAATGAAAGCGTGTTTTAATAAACATATTAACCCATTTTAAGTAATGCAATTTTGACTTGTCCGTTTAGGTTACAGGTGTGAGCATTTAACAATGAGTGATTAATTTGAAGGTAATTCTTAAATACTTAGGAGTTATGAAGGACGTCAAAGTTTAAAGATACTAAGTTTGCAAGATCTGAATAACTAAACTGTATCAATTAAAATATGTAAATCTTTGGCCCACATGAACACCTCAATACATTCGGGTACACTCTTGAATCTCAATATAACTAAACACAGCAAGAATTAAAGTATACAAAACGTATTCGCAAAATTAATTTGAAAATGACAAGCAGTGTCCACACACTCTAACATAAATATATGACACATAATATAATGGTTATAGGTAACTGAAGACAAAGTCACTATTGTAGCTTATAGTTTTGTCCCTGTAGAGTACGTACCTTCCCCAAACAAATATGACAAGTAATCGGGAGAGTGAGAGCCAATGTAACGCTTTGAACGTTCTGAGCCATTGTCAGTGGAACCTTCAGCGTACTACATCCATCAAACAGAAATCAGGGGATTGGAAATGGAATGCAAAACAATACAGCTACGGAACGGCAGAAGACCAAACTTCCTTCTAAAAGCGAACGCGCTCTTCTAGTGTAATGTTTTGGCGCGGTAGTGGCTGTGGAGCGCGCCGTCATGTAAGGGAGCTGTTGCTCTGGTGGTACCACAATGTTTTTAACTGAACGATTTGTGTAGCAAACACTGATTTATTTATAAAGGCATTCTTTTTATATACTTTTTAGGTTTTATTATGTTTGTAGTCATGGATGGTAAACATATATTACTACATGTTAGTAGGAGTAATCCGATAATACTCTAACAAGTGTAACAATTATATAGAAGCAAATATTGAGATGAGTGCACATTTATTACTTTTACATGAGAAATTATTTTTATGCTAAACGAAAAATAAACAATGTTTTTAAAACCAGCGTATTTTATATTTTTGGTTCTGCACACATCCAATTTCCCTGAATATCGGTTATTATTGTACATACTTCTCAATTCGTGTTTAGTGTTTTTTTTTTTAAATTTCTAATATTGTCAACTTCTACATAAGACTTAGTGCTTTAAAGGAATAAAAGGTTACAGTTTTCAATTGTTCTCTCAAAGTATAGGATTTTGGTTTACAGAGAAAAATAATATAAAGAAGCATGTGTGTGTATGTACAGAAAGTGATAAGATATTGAGATCTGATTTTCCTGAAAGCTCAACCCATTTTGATGGGTTGTGGTTTCATAGAAACATAGATATTGACGGCAGATAAGAGCCATAGGCCCATCAAGTCTGCCCGACCTTACCTAACAGTATAAACTTATCTAGTTCGTAGGATAGCCCTATGCTTGTCCCATGCATTTTTAAAGTCCCCCACAGTGTTTGTTGCTACTACCTCTTGAGGAAGTTTATTCCATAAATCAATCACTCTTTCTGTAAAGAAGTGCTTCCTCAAATTACTTCTGAATCTACTACCCTTTAGCTTGAGCTTATGACCCCTTGTTCTTGAATTTTCCATTTTATGTAAAATACCCACAGCCTCAGTTTTACTAAACCCTTTAATGTACTTGAAAGTTGCTATCATATCACCTCTTTCCCTTCTCTCCTCTAAGCTATACATATTTAGGTCATTGAGCCTATCCTGGTAAGTTTTATTTTTTAGACCATGTACCATTTTGGTAGCCCTCCTTAGCACAGATTCAAGTTTGTTAATATCCTTCTGAAGATATGGTCTCCAGAACTGCACACAATACTCAAGATGAGGCCTAACTAATGATCTATAAAGTGGCATAAGAACCTTACTATTTCTGCTGCAAATACCTCTACCAATACATCCAAGCATTCTGCTAGCCTTACTCGCTGCATTACTACATTGTTTACTAAGTTTTAAATCATCTGAAATAATAATTCCCAAGTCCTGTTCCTCGTCTGTAACAGTCAGTAAAGTGTCATTGAGTCTGTAATTAACATTTGGATTTTTCTTCCCTAAATGCATTATTTTACACTTTGCTGTGTTAAACTTTAGACCCCAGTCATTTGTCCAATCCTCCAATTGTTGTATATCACTTCTCATTTTGTCTACCCCCCCTGGAACATCCACTCTGTTGCAAATTTTTGTATCATCTGCAAAGAGACATACTTTCCCCTGTAGCCCTTTGCTGATATCGCAGATAAATATGTTAAACAAAACAGGCCCCAGAACTGACCCCTGAGGAACACCACTAGTAACAGCCCCCTCTGCTGAATGAACTCCATTTACTAAGACACTTTGTTTTCTGTCCTTAAGCCAGCATTCCACCCAGTTCACAATTTTTGAATCTAGACCAAGGAGATATAGTTTGTGAATAAGTTTATTGTGTGGGACGGTGTCAAATGCTTTGCTGAAATCTAGATATGCTACATCAACTGCTCCTCCCTTGTCTAATACTTTTGTTACATAATCAAAGAAGTCAATTAGATTAGTCTGACATGATCTCCCTGAAGTAAAACCATGCTGATTTTGGTCCTCTAAATTGTTTGTCTTTATGTAAGTCATAATTCTTTCTTTTAAGAGGCTTTCCATTAATTTCCCTACTACTGAAGTTAAACTAACTGGCCTGTAGTTGCCAGATTCTTCTCTACTGCCCTTTTTATGAAGGGGTATTACATTTGCTATTCTCCAATCATCTGGGACAGCTCCTGTTAATAGTGACTGATTAAACAGATCAGTTAATGGGACAGTTAGCACTGATCGAAGTTCTTTTAAAACCCTTGGATGAATATTATCAGGACCCACTGCCTTTGTAACATTTATTTTTGATAATGCTAACAAAACCTCATCCTCTGTAAAAAGATTACTGTTAAGCTTGTTTCTATTTTGCGTTGCATCCCTTAATGTAGACATTGTATCTTCACAATCTTTAGTGAAAACAGAACAGGAGTAATCATTGAGACAGTCTGCAATCTGCTTATCTCCTATTATTCTACCATCAACTGATTTCAATTTTACTATTCCTACCTTATTTTTTCTTCTTTCACTGATATATCTAAAGAATGTTTTGTCCCCATGTTTTACTGACTGTGCTATCTTCTCTTCTGCATGAGCTTTAACCTTCCTAATTAACTGCTTAGTCTTTTTTTGTTGGAGTCTCCATATTTTCATATCATCATCTGCTTGTGTGTGTCTGTAATTTTTATAAGCTATCTTTTTTGTCTTTACAGCATGTGCTACTTCTTTGGAAAACCAAATTGGTTTCCGCTTTCTTTTACTTTTACAGACATGTCTAATACAGTGTGCGGTTGCATCTAAAATGGCACCTTTCACAAATTCCCACTGTTCTTGAACCCCTGTAATAAGAGTTTTCCCCTTTAAATAGTTATTTAGGTATTCTCCCATTAATGAAAAATCTGCCGTCCTAAAGTCTAAAACTTTTGTTTTAGTCTGGGTGGACAGTTCCTGAACATGAATACTAAACCAAACAGATTGATGATCACTGGATCCTAAGTTCTCACCTACAGACACATCTGAAACTGTATCACTGTTTGTAAGTATTAGATCTAATATAGCTTCCTTACGAGTTGGTTCCTTGACTAATTGTTCAAGTGATTCCCCTAGCAGAGATTCAAGAATATACCTGCTTCTAGCCGATCTGGCAGAAGGAATCTTCCAGTCTATATCTGGCAAATTAAAGTCCCCCAGTACTATAACCTTACCCTTCATGGTCATTTTGGTTATTTCATCTAATAACAGATTGTCCAGTTTTTCATCCTGCAATGGAGGCCTATATACAACCCCTATTCTAAAAACATTTTTATCTCCAATTTCCAAAGTCACCCAAATACTTTCCACCTCATCATTTGTTCCTACAATTTCAGTAACCTTTATATTTTCATTTACATACAAAGCAACTCCTCCACCTTTCTTTCCTACTCTGTTCTTTTTAAATAACCTGTATCCAGGTATGACTATGTCCCAGTCATGCAAATCATTGTACCATGTTTCTGTTATAGCTACTAAATCCAAGTTGTCCCTAGTCATTATTGAAATGAGTTCAGGTAATTTATTTCCTAAGCTGCGAGCATTTGTGCTCATGGCACGAAGAATTTTTCTACTAGAATTTCTAGAATTGTTACTTGGACTAACAGTTTTGGCATGCTGTGGGGGGCAGGTGGATATATTAATGCTACCCCCCTTTATTAGTTTAAATGATTTCTAATAAAGTATTTAAACTCCTCTCCCAGATACTCTGTTCCTTTAGCATCCAAATGCAAGCCATCTCTCCTAAATAACCTAGTATCTTTCCAAACAGAGCTATATACAAACATAAACCTTAATAACTTCTCATACATTTTAAACATTGCAACTGGTATAAACAAGTAATTGGAAACACATTAAGGGAAAACAATTTTACAGTACACCAGTGTGCCGTGAGAGATCCTCAGGTGTGCCACGGCAGACTTACAACAGTGTGACATATTTTTTAAACTTTGCTTGTTTTTTACTCCCAGTGCAGGGGTAGTTTGTAGGAGGCATGGCATAACAGCACAATACATACAGTATGTGTGTGTTTGTGTGTATGTGTATATATATATGCTGTATTAGGCTACGATGTGTGAATTTTTTAAAAATTTTGCGATGGTGGCGTGCCACAGGATTTTTTAATGTAACAAAGTGTGCCACGGCAAAAAAAAGGTTAAAAATCACTGCAGTACACAGTCCCTTTAAGTGTCTCTATACACCATCTAGCAGTATCCCTATATATTTTTTTAATCATGGAAATTTTATACATTAACTAAAAGTTAATGTTTAAGACAACTGAATTCTAGTATATTTTATTCTCAAGTGTGACTGCAACCCATTAATTTAATTAACATCCTTATCACATTATACTTGAATATCTGTTATTATTGTACATACTTCTCAATTCGTGCTTAGTGTTTTTTTTTTTTAATTTCTAATATTCTCAACTTCTACATAAGACTTAGTGCTTTAAAAGGAATAAAATGTTACAATTTTCAATTGTTCTCTCTAAGTATAGGATTTTGGTTTACAGAGAAAAATAATATAAAGAAGCATGTGTGTGTGTGTGTACAGAAAGTGATAAGATAATGAGATCTGATTTTCCTGAAAGCTCAACCCATTTTGATGGGTGGTGGTTTCAAAGAACAAAACCAGACTTAATGCTTTAAAGGAATATTTGTATTTTTTTCGTAGAACATGATTTTATTAAAATGTTGCTTTGAAAAAGAAAAAAGTATGGCCCATTGGCCCTGTGCTATATAAACATACTTTTTTTTTGTGAAATCTGCATTTGATTATCCCTGTCTACTAATGCAGATGTAGGAATTGGACCAGCCAGTTTCTGGCTAGTTTCAGTTTAAATGTTTTTACCTGACCCTTTGTAATGTATATTTTAAATGCTACTTTAATATGCATATATTAAAGAGACAGTCAAGTTAAAAAAAAAACTTTCATGATTCAAATAGGGCATGTAATTTTAAACAACTTTCCAATTTACTTTTATCACCAATTTTGCTTTGTTCTCTTGGTATTCTTAGTTGAAATCTAAACCTAGGAGGTTCATATGATAATTTCTTAAGACTTTGAAGGCCGCCTTTAATCTGAATGCATTTTGACCACTAGAGGGCGTTAGTTCATGTTTTTCATATAGATAACATTGAGCTCATGCACGTAAATTTACTGAGGAGTGAGCACTGATTGGCTAAAATGCAAGTCTGTCAAAAGAACTGAAATAAGGGGGAATTCTGCAGAGGATTAGATACAAGGTAAAACGTGTGTTGTTATAACTGTGTTGGTTATGCAAAACTGGAATGGGTATTTAAGGGATTATCTATCTTTTAAAACAACAACAATTCTGGTGTTGACTGTCCCTTTTAAAAATATGGTTTTAATATGGTCTTAAAGGGACATAAATTATGTCTCTTTCATATAGGTGGCGAGAGTCCAAGAGCTAAGTATGGGATACACATTCCTACCAGGAGAAGGCAAGGTATCCCAAACCTCAAAGCCTATAAATACCCCGCCCACCTCACTCCTCATAACTCTGTTTTAACTGTTCCTCCTTTGGAGGTGGTTAAAGCATGATCTGCTTGATTTTTTTTGTAAAAGGTGTTTCAAAGCATATTGAAGCCCGGTTTCCCCTTAGAGTGCAGTGCTTGTCAGAGGGAAGTGAAGGGAGTACTGCCTTATGTCACCATGTTTTTCGCCTCACAGGAAATCTTTCATGGGCTCACTGTAAATTCGGTCGCAGGGATTCATTTTTGGCCTCCTTTTACAGATCAACATTATACTCTTATTCCATTACCTTTGCTGATTTGTTTCAGTACTGGTTTGGTTGTCTGCTTTCAGTGGGCGAGTGTCTACAAACAAAAGGTAAGTATATTTTCAATACTAAAGACACTCATATCTGTGGATGGGCACTTATGTTTAAGTTTGTGATATAAATGTTTTATAAACAGCCCAGGGACAGTCATTATTTTTACTTTATCTAAATACTGTTAGAAAAGTTTTTGAAGGTTCCTCTAAAAATCTATTTTATGAATCTTGATGGCATACCTTATAGCAGTGACGTCAGAGGCTAGTGAGACAGTGGCTTGGATACGCCTTCATTCTTTATATATCCTTTGTTGAAGAAATAGCAATGCACATGGGTGAGCCAATCACATGAGGTATCTATGTGCAGCCACCAATCAGCAGCTACTGAGCATATTTAGATATGATTTTCAACAAAGGATATCAAAAGAATGAAGACAATTAGATATTAGATGTAAATTGGAAAGTTATTTAAATTGCATGTTCTTTCTAAATCATGAAAGAAAACATGGGTTTCATGTCCCTTTAAATGGTGTTTTGGAAAACTGGTCAACTTAGTAAACATCTGATTTTAGTCTAAAGGATTGTAACAGAAACACTTGCCAGATAACAAAATGCTTGCTCTGATTATGCGATCTAGAAATCCATGCCCATTAAAATGTGTTTAAAACATACTTTTTACTTTAATGCTGCAAATTATGCTTATAGATTCTTTCATTATTCAGTAAATATAAAAATGTCTTGATCCAGTGGCGGCTGGTAAAATTTAAAGATGGTGGGGCGCTTGACCCCACCCCTTTAAATAAAGCCACACCATCAGATGGCACTACCAATTCATTAATTAAATAAATTAAAGGTAGACAGAAACACATACACAGAGGGTTAGAGAGAGAGACACAGACACACACAGAGGGTTAGAGAGAGAGACACAGACACACACAGAGGGTTAGAGAGAGAGACACAGACACACACAGAGAGTTAGAGAGAGAGACACAGACACACACAGAGGGTTAGAGAGAGAGAGACACAGACACACACAGAGGGTTAGAGAGAGAGAGACACAGACACACACAGAGGGTTAGAGAGAAAGACACAGACACACACAGAGGGTTAGAGAGAGAGACACAGACACACACAGAGGTTTAGAGAGAGAGAGAAAAAAAGAGAGAGAGAGACACACACACAGAGGGTTAGAGAGAGAGAGAGACACACACAGAGGGTTAGAGAGAGAGAAAAAAGAGACACACACACACAGAGGGTTAGAGAGAGAAAGAGAGACACACAGAGGGTTAGAGAGAGAGAGAGAGACACACACACACAGAGGGTTAGAGAGAAAGAGAGAGAGACTCACAATCACACACAGATGGTTAGAGAAAGAGAGAGAGACACAATCAAACACAGAGGGTTAGAGAGACACATAAGGGATGAGAGAGTCAGAGGGGGAGGAAGAGAGACCATGGGGAGAACAACACATAAGGAGAGAGATGGATAGATAGATAGATAGATAGATAGATAGAGGGAGAGAGACCCTTCATTTTTAAGTAATAAAACAGCAGAGCTACAGAGAGTTCAGAAAGTGAAGGCAAGCTGTTAAGTTAGTGGGTGTAAAGGTTGAGGAAACAAAATGCAAAAATGACCCTGCTGTAAAAGAGTAAAAAAACACTAAACCACATTCATTATAATTTTCACTAACAGAATCCCTTTCAGTGAAATCTAAGTTTGTAGAACTTACTTCAAAGATGTGTCTTAAACACTGCTTATTGACTGAATCTCTTCCTGCTCTGCCTCTGTCTGTATTAAGGAAGTGACAGTGGCACATTCCACTGCACTTAGAGGGGAAGTACAGAACTCTTTTTCACTTTAGCAAAAGCTGGCAGCTTCACAGCACAGCAACAAAATAAATGAAAGTAGTTTTTTTCCGTTTTTGTTTTGTTTTATATGATTTAACATCCAGCCCCAACCCTAAGTTCCACTTACTAATGCCTCTCACTGGATTGGGTCAGCCCAAATGGGACTGCCTCAAATAAGCAGATAATGGGCCATGCAATGATCTTAACCACTGTCATCCAGTAGGTGACGCAGCATGTTGTGTAATGGTGGGCAGACCTGCTTGTGCCTCTCCATTGCACAACATGTATCTGTGAAGAAAAAAAATGCTGGGGAAAAAAATTGCAATTTTTTTTATTTTATTTTTTTAAAGCCCATAAAAAATATATATATTTTTGCCCATATGAGAGGTGAAGCACTGCCTCACCTGCCTCTAGTGACTGCACATCACTGCCTTATAGACACTTGGGACTGTTTTTTCTCACAAACGCAGCTGCTGCTGCGTCCTGTTTGTAATGGTCCTGTGATGATGTTATCGATGTGCCATTTTCCCCCACAATTTAAAATGTGCAATTTTTTTTATTTATTTCTAAGTCTCTCCTTCCTTTGTTTTTTGCCCTGTTTTTATATCTACAGCTTTATGCATGTTATTTTAGTGTTTAGACTAACTTTCAGTTATGTTTTTATAAATGTTTCTTAACCTTGCAAAGCTTTTTCATGCCTCAAAGTTTATAAAGGTATAATTTTGTTATTATTGCCTTATTTGAATCTTCTAAATTTCTTGCCATGATGGTGCAGTCTGCACCTGTCCCTGAAGTAACCCTAGGACTTGAGTCTATTGAACAAATTTCTACCAAAGCTAATTGTGTTTTTTGTAAAACTTCTGAAGAAGCTTCTAAAGCAGATTTATGTGACTCATGAATAGACTTTTTTTTCACATACTCATAATGTCTCTATGGTTTCAAATGCACTCTATACCGTTGTTTAACTGGGATAATTTCAATGAGCAAAACGAACGGTGAAATAAATTGTACTTTATTCACTAAAAATAGGCAAACACACAGAAGTACTCAAAATACAGAAAGAACACACTCACTTTGGGGCTAGGAGAAAAACTACCCTGTTCTATCAGCCACAGTCAGTAGAATCCAGGTAAATACAAATACAGTAGTCCTCTTGCACAGTCTTGTTATAGTCCCTTACAGAGCTCTTCGGTAATCGACTCCTATATAGTTCAGGCATCTTGGAATGACTCTCTCTGTTTTCCAATGCAAAGACGTTTTGAAAACTGCCCATCTCTCTTGTCAGTTAACACGCCCCCTAGCAAAGATCTTAGCAACCAATCGTAACCCAGCACACAGAGGGGCATCACTGTTAACAGCTGTCAGTCTCACCCCCTGATCACCTGCTGATATTGTAGTCAGTCTGGCTGAGGATGTACAAATGCAGCCTTTTGAAGTGCCAGATCTGAGGGTAATAGATGGACCAGATACCACTTTTGTCCCTAGAAAATTTACTGCCATGAGTAATTTACTCTGCTTTGAAGCAGCCTGCTCAGATATGTAAATGTACATCAGATATGATACAGGCCAGTATAGCAACACTGAGAGTACTTTATCGCAAGATTTGAGAGACTCACACATTCGCTTATGCCATCAGGCTTACATCACGCCTGGAGTCTATAGGAAGTGGGCACCACATGTAGATATTTGTCCCAAATGCCAAAAACACAACCAGAGGCATAACTAGAAACCACAGGGCCCAGGTGCAAGAATCTAAGATGCCCCCCACCGCCCCTCCCCCCTCCAAAAAAGGGTGAATTTAATACATATCTTTTTTTTTTTTTACATTTTACACAGAAAAAAAATGTGAATCAGATTACATGTCTGCAAAAGGAGGTACCCTGTGCCCACAGTCTGTGAGATGGTCTGACCCCCTATTACTGTATATAGTGACACTGTTTAACCCACCAGTACTGTATATAGTGAGTCAATGACACAGTCTGTAATCTGCCGGTCAGATGGCTGACCTGACCCTACCCGCCCAGTACTTTATAAAGTGACCACAGTAGTCAGTGACATGGTCCACCCCCCATACTGTATATAGTGGTACTGTATAGTGTCACTGTTTACTCCCTGCCCCCCCATCCTGTAGTAACAAGGTCTATAATTCCCCCCCCCCCCCCATGCTGTAGTAACAAGGTCTGTAATTTGCTGGTTCCACAAACATACACAAACACACATACATGCATGAATACACACACAGTCACATACATACACACACATAAACACCAATAGGTAAAACAGAAACACTAACCCCTGTAGTCATGTCACACCCACATGGTATCAGTGCAGGCAGTGGTAGGTTAACGTTTTTTATTTTTAAAAAATTTATAAAAAAAAAATGTTTTTTTTTTTTGTTTTGTTTTTTTTCAAACAAGCTTTATTATGAATACAAACATACAATACTTGATAATAAAGTGATTTACAAACAAACAGTAGTGTCAAAATTAGTACCCTTGCGGGAAAGAGATGCAGTCTTTCTTTTTACTAAGTGATAAAGTCCAACTCTTATTCTTGATATGAGGGGTGGTCCCTCAGATAGTCCATGTGGCCCTTATTTGGCCAAATAAGAGATTTGAGTTAGTTGCTCGGATACTAATATGAATTTCTCTATTAAACAAAGCTTGATTTTTCAACATATTTTTAACAAACTAGTATTTGTTCCCTCCTCCCGTTACCCCGGACAAGGAGGATTCAAGATACTACCATACATTTGTTCCAGGGGTGGAAGTGAAAGAAAGTGCAGTTTAGGTTAACATAGTAGTAGACTGAAGAAAGAGTAGAGTCAGTCTATGAAGGAAGAAGAAGAGAGGGGGAGGGGAGAGAGGGAAAAGGTGGAAAAGGGGAGGGATGGGTGGGGGAAAAAAAAAAAATTCCGTATTTCTGATGGCCTATTTTCCTTTCTTCTCCTTTCCCCTCCCCTCCTCCCTTTAGGCCATGAGTATGAGGACATTAATTCTAGCCATAGAGGAGACCAGTTATATAGTTTATGTTGGGGTGGAGTTCCAGGCAGCTAGCATCATGTCGTGCTGCTCCAATTGGCTGCATTTATAGTAATGCAGCCTTTCCAAAATCAGCAATTCGTCCACAGCCATGCACCATTCATTGAGAGTAGGCACCTCCCCCCGATTTCCAATGTCTGGGTATTAGTTTCTTTGCTCCTGTGAGCATGATTAGGAGAAGGGCCCTCTCATGTCTGCTCAAGGTGTCAGAGAGATGTAGGAATAGGATTGTCTCGGGTGAAACTGATATAGGTGTGTTGAGTTTTTTTGTCATTTCCCCTATAACAGTTTCCCAGTAGGATGTCAATTTGGGGCAAGCCCACCAGGTGTGTATGAGCGTACCCCTCTCGCCACACCCCCTCCAGCACAACGCAGATGTTGCTGAGAAAAACTGATGGAGTCTGGCGGGTGTATAGTACCATCTAGTCAGTAGTTTAAGTTGTATTTCTTGGACAGTGGCAGAAACTGAGGATCGTTTGACCAATCTAATCGATTTTAGCCATTCTTCCTCATCAATTGTGTTGTTGAGGTCCCTGTTCCATAGTCTAGTGTATGATGGGAGTTGAGTGTCCGGAGGGGTGAGCAGTAATTTGTATATTTTTGAAATCAGTCTTTTTGGCGGAGTTAGCCCAGTACATAGGGTTTCAAAAGGAGTGAGATCCCTAAGGAATTCGGATTTGTTTTTGTAGTGCATTAGAAAGTGTGAAAGCTGGTGATATCGTAGCCAAGATGAGAAAATGTTCCCATATGTCTCTATCATGTCTTGATGAGAGCGTAACCTACTGTCTACCAGTGCGAAGTGTAGAATACCCTGTCTCAGGCTGTGGGGAGGACACAAGCGTCTACTGAGGTCACAGTAAGGTAAGTCTGGGTTCTCTAAAATAGGCATCATTGGTGAGGGGAAGGTGGAGATATGTGTACTAGTGGAAATTAATCTGTCCCATTCGAAGAGTGTTTCTGTCATTAAATGGTATTTATTTAGCAGTTTGGGGCGTTTTGTTGCTGGGATCCAAGCAAGGGAGGCTACATTTTTGTGATGTAAAATTTGGCCGTCTATTTTGACCCACTGTTTTTGGTTAGTGTTGTGTGCCCATTCTGTTAGCCTTTGCAGTAGTATAGCCTTTCTATATAATGTCAAATCGGGAAACCCCAATCCTCCCCTGTCCCTGGGAAGGTACAGCGTCTTTCTAGGTATTCTCGGTCTAACGCCTGTCCAAATAAATTGTTCTAGTGATTTTTGTAAATGGGGGAGGAAATCTGCTGGTAGATGTATTGGCACAGTTTGCATAATATATAAGATTCTAGGTAAGATATTCATTTTAATGAGGCCAATCTTTCCAAGCCAGGATAACTTTTTATTCCTCCATGAGGATAGGTCGTTAAATATATCTTTACGAAGGGTTAAATAATTGTTTCTGAATAGGTCAGAAGATTTTGAAGAAAGATATATTCCTAAGTATTTCAATTTATTAGCTGCTATGGGGACCTTATAATTTGTTGCTAGGGACTGAACATGTGCCGACGGAGAGTTGATGTTAAGAAGTTCGGATTTCGAAAGATTTAGATGGAAGTTGGAGAGCCTTCCATATGTCGAGAGCTCTGTCAGGAGCTCAGGTACCGACAGATCGATATTAGTAAGGGTGTATAGAACGTCATCAGCGTATAACGCTTGTTTGTGTTCCATTTCACCTATCCGGACTCCCTTGATGTTTGGGTTAAGCCGTACTTTCTGTGCTAGTGTTTCGATCGATAGAGCAAACAGCAAGGGAGACAATGGACACCCCTGTCGGGTCCCATTTGATATGGAGAAAGTATCAGATAATGTGCCGTTTACTCTAATACGGGCATTGGGGGCTGAGTACAAAGCAAATGTCATATTGAGAAATGGGCTTCCAAAGTTCATGGCCTTCATAACCCTGCGCAGAAAAAGCCAGTCGACCCGGTCGAAGGCCTTCTCCGCGTCCGTCGAGAAGAGTGCCATAGGCACTCCCTCGACCTGGGCAAAGTTAAGAATTTGGAGGACCTTGTTGGTATTGTCCCGCGCCTCCCTGCCAGGTATAAAACCTACCTGGTCAGTAGAGACAAGACCCGCAAGGTATTTGTCGAGACGAATTGCCAATATTTTTGCCAACATTTTTATATCTAGGTTAAGCAAGGAGATGGGCCTAAAATTTGCCGGTGAGTCAGGGGTCTTGCCTGGTTTAGGTATTACCACTATGTGTGCCTATAGCATAGTAGTAGGGAGTGACGGGTCCTCAATCAAATTATTAAAGAGACGGGTCATCAATGGGCCAAGTATGGCACCAAAAGACTTGTAGTATTTTATTGAGAAACCGTCTGGTCCCTGGCTCTTTCCACTAGGGAAATCTTTAATCGCTTGTTGAAGCTCAACTGTGGTAATGCTGGAGTCTAAGGAGTCTCTTTGGTCTGGTTCTAGTTGGGGTAGGTTTAGAGTGGCAATATATTGATCTATCAGGGATTCTCTACTAGGGAGTTTTCCCACAGAGTCCCCTGCTTCCGGCGTCGTCTTTAGGTTGTACAGAGTTTGGTAGAAGGAATGGAACGATTTAGCTATTAGTTTGCTCCCCTTTATCATTAACCCACTTGGGGTTTGTAGATGATGCACATGTGCTTTTAATTGCTTTCTACGTGTTGCTCTAGCCAGCAGTTTCCCAGGCTTATTGCCTCCTTCATAGTATTGCTGTTTCATGTGTAGGTGTCTGCGTTGATAAGCGTCCATAAGATATGTGTTAAGATCTTTTTTAGCTATATCTAGTTTGTTCCTAGTGATTGTGTCTAGTGGATTCTTTTTGTGCAAATCCTCTAGATGCTTTATGGTTTGTAGTTGTGTGTGTGTTTTAGTCTATTTTGCTTGTTTAGTCGTGCCTTGTGTTTAAGGCATTCACCTCTGATGACACATTTATGTGCTTCCCAGACATTTGTGAGCGAGGTGTGCTGTGGTTTATTATTTGTGAGATATTCCTCAAGTGCTTTTTGGATGTCTAATTTAATGATAGGGTCGTTAAGTAGAGAGTCATCTAGTCTCCATATGTAGGATGTGGGAGGGAAGTCTGGCCATTGTATTGTGCAAGTGACTGGTGCGTGGTCAGACCAAGTTATAGGGCCGATTGAACATTTGGTAACCATGTCAAGACCGTTTGAGTCTGTGTAGAGATAGTCTATGCGGGAATATTTATTATGTGGTGGTGAGAAGTATGTAAAGTCATTTTCCAATGGATGTAAGGTGCGCCAGATGTCGTGGAGTTGGATGTTTGAAATTTAGTTTTTCACTGATTTTAATATTTTGGGGGGAGTGCTAGTGGTGCCGTTTGACGTATCAAGAAGGGCGTTCATGGCGAGATTGAAGTCCCCTGAGAGGAAGACCGTGCCTCTCGACAAATCTAGGAGGAGTTTTGAGACTTTAGTTACCAGGGTGTGTTGGTCAGTGTTGGGACAGTACAGTGTAGCTAAAGTGATTGGATGTTCGTATAATGTTCCTACAACTATCAGGTATCTGCCCTCCGGGTCTTTTACAACATTCGTGGGTTTTAAGGGTAGTGAATGATGGATCAGAATACCCACACCTCTTTTTTTTGTCGGACCCGAGGCGAAATAAGCCATGGGATATTGTGAATTGAACCACTTTGGTTCCCTCCCTTTCTGGAAATGTGTTTCCTGGAAAAACAGTACATGGCTGTATAAGTTTTTTAAGGCTCTAAAGGCTATGGACCGCTTACCTGGGTTATTTAGTCCTTTGGCGTTGACAGTAGTCAACGTCAAATTGTGCGGACCGAGCTTTCCAGTACGTTGAGTCATTCTAGAGAAAGAGAAAAAAAAAAAAAGGAAATAGGGTGGTGAGAAAGGAGGGGAAGAAGTCGAAAAGGGGACTCTTGGAGTGAGGGAGGAGAATTAAAAGGAAGGAATTGAGTGAGAAAAGGTGAGGGTTTAGTTACTAGAGAATCCTAAGGAGTGAGGTCAGAAGAAATGACACAGTTAGGGGAGAAAGGGGGGGGGTGAGGAAAAGGGGGGAAGAGAGTCCTAAGGGGGACTCATGGGGTGGGAGAAAAGGGTTAGAAGAGGAGAGAAGTGTGAGAGAAAGTGAGAGTGAAGTAGCTAGAAAGTCCTAAGGAGTGAAGACTAGAGAGATATCTCAGGAACTTAAGGATATAGAAGTGCAAGTAAGAGAAAAAGAAGAAACGATTTAGTCGGGGTAGTAACCCCCAAGCTAGTGCAAAGAGAATTAAGTGTACAATGGTTTCTGAACGTGTATGAATATAAATGTCCGTGAACCTGGGAATGTGAGGAAGTTGGCCAGTTTCCATTATGCAGTGGAGAGGATCGGATAGGGGTTGGGGAAGGGGGAGGGAAGGAAAGGGGGGGATTGGGGGGGACAAGAGGAAAGGAAGGGGACATTGGGGAGAAGTTGGGGGAAATTGGCAAACATTGCAACAGTGAGCAGTGAACTGTGGGTATGGCAGCATCATCACTATCTCACCAGACAGATCCACAGTGTTAAAAGAGGCACCTGGGAAAGAAAAAAAGTCAACACACAACAGTAGTAAACATTTGCATCAATTAGGCTAATGTAGGTAAGATTCTACGGGTCTACATTTCTGCATCAAGACCCTATTATATTACCAACTAATCTAAGGGTGATTTTAGAACCAATTCAAGTTGTAAATTAGCCATAAAATATAGGTCTCCCTATGTTCTAAGGTTGATGTATTTCCTGTTATTTTATTCTGGTCTGCAAAAAGGTCATAAATTGTAAAATCTTACAGTCATATATACACCTCCGATACTCCGATAGCCCAAAACAAAAAGAACAACGATAAACTCATTTTTGGATTTGCAAAAGAACCCATTAATATTAAAAGAACAGTCAACATAAAGAAAAAGGATACAATAACTTTTGTTCGAGGTTGAGTACCTCAGGGGCCATTATTTAACTATGGTCCAAGTCCCTTTTTGAAATTTCAAGTGGTGGGCCGGGCCGTCCCGTTAGTTGAGTCCTGTCGTGGCTGAGTGGTGCCGATGGAGAGACCCTCCAGAAACACATTTTCATCCGATCCCGGTAGAAACACCGCTGTTTTGTTCTGATGCGTGGCTATTATGGATACTGGAAAGCCCCATCGGTATTGAATTTTGTGGGCCCTGAGTTTAGATGTAATGTGTCCCAAGTCTCTTCTCTTCTGGAGGGTAGTGGGGGAGAGATCAGAAAAGATTTGCAGTTCTTCTCCTGCGTGATGGACTGGATGCTTGAGGCGGGCACATCTGAGAATGTCCTCTTTGTCTTTATAATTTAAAAAGCGGACGATGATGTCTCTGGGGGGGGGGCTTTAGGTGGAGGTTTGGCCCTGAGCGCTCTGTGGGCGCGTTCTAGAATGATATCTGGTGAAGAGGGGGAGTCTTTCAGGGTACAAAACAAACTCTGGAGGTACCCATCTATAGCAGGGGGGTGTATAGTTTCTGATATACCTCTGAAGCGGAGATTGTTGCGACGTCCCCTATTATCAATATCTTCGATTTTGTCTGATAGTTGTTGTATCGCTTCTGACTGGCCCCTGATGTCTGTGCTTATTAGGTCCATTGAATTAGAATGTTCCAATTGTTTAGCTTCTACTTGGGTGATTCTAGAATCTAGCACAGTGATGTCTTTTCTCAGGTCATTAAATAAGTTGCGCATCTCTTGGACCGCCATCTTGATGTCTTCTTTGGATGAGAGATGTCGTAGATCCTCTTTTGTGATTATGCATTGGCTCTGTGCTTCTGGGACCGTGGTCCTTATGGTATGTTCACTCTGTGATGCATCCATGTTGTCTGAGAGTTGAGTGGATGGCTGATCTATCTGTTTTAAGAATTTGCTGAGAGGTCGTGCAGATGTATTCTTGTCAGATTTATTTTGTTTTTTACAAGGCATCACTCAGTCCTCTTGCCACTGTAATAGAAGGTCTTAAGAGAGGTCAGGACCTTCAGGGGATCATATCTATCTATGACCCGTGTTTTACATGTAGTTAGGTGAAGTGGAGTGTGAGGGTGATTAGTCGTGTAGTATAGAGACAAAAAAAAAAAAGAAAAACTGTTGCTGTACATATGCTGGATAAGCAGTATAAACAAGATTCTACAGTAGGCCCCTTCCTTTATGTAAAGCTTTCTGTATCCCCACAATGATGGTAGTAGAGGTGATGTGCTTTCTTTTAAGTTCTGAGGTAAACAGAGAGGCCTCTCTCATACAGTTTAAAGGCAAACCTCCCTGTCAGTCAGTACAATTGATAAGTTTTGGATGGCTTGTGGAGACAGGAGTAGTGCAAAGATCTGTCTATTTACTTGTGTCACCCTTTTCTCTCTCGTCTCTCCACTCTCAGCTTGTCTGTTCTTTTGTTTGTTTCTCTATATCTCTTTTCTTTAGTCTTATCTCTGCTATTTTATCTTGACCCTCTTCTTAGCTTAATATATTTAATGACTTTTACAAGAAGCCCTGCACTTGGCGTTGCTCCCCAGGTGAGAAATCTGCAGTTATGAATTTTTCACTCGCATGCCATATTATAAAGATGGCCGCAGTATTTTCAATGCCCCTGTGAGGCTTCTCTATGAGGTGGAGTGCCCGACTAGAATTGTGTTTGGGCTATCTCTCTTGTGCGTTAGCCGGGTCAGTGTTGTGGCAATGGTCAATGGGGTTCAGATGTGTAAGAGCGGGTGAGATCAGTTAAGCGCACGCTGCGGCGCTGCAGCTATGGCCGCCACGTGGCAAGTAATGTTAGATGCTGGGTCACCCTAAATAGTTGGTCGAATGTCCAAAATATCACCACCATCTGCGGTGAGTAGTTGGCGGTGTCCCTTGTCTGTTCTGCAGTGCCGGGCGGGTCAGCGCAGTTAAGATCGGGGTTGATGCGCCTGTCTTAGTAAAGGCTGCTCCTTTGATCAGCTGTAGACTGATGCGGTCCTGCTTGAAACTTTGCCAGAAGTTGGTGAAAAGCTTAGCGATCCCAGGTTTTTATTACTAACTGTTGGGAAGTTCAGAATATTTGAAATAGATTCATTACACTGCTTGAGGGTTGAAGAGCTCTCTTAGAACACTGCCATCTGTCTGCGTGGCTTGGCTCCGCCCCTCAAAAAATGTTTTTTTTTTTAAACTTGGGCCCCCACCCTCAGGGGCCCAGTCGCACCTGCGGACTCTGCACCCCCTGTAGTTTCGCCCCTGAACACAACCCTGATTTATCACATCTGATATGGCGGTGCCCCCGTCTAGTTAAATACTGGAATTCTATGACCCTCTGGCTTAGAGTTACGTGTAATTTAAATGTAGAAATAAATGAGACAATACTCTTCCTGAAAATACCAAAGGGTCCGCCAAAACAAGCTAAGATGCTAGGCACTACTCCTCCTCTTAGCTAGAAGATTAGTGTTTAAAATGTGGACCTCCAGAACTGTACCCACGGTGGTGCAGCTTAAGAGTTCCCTTCTTCACCAACTGACTATTGAGCTGTATGATTTGGTAGGAGATATGTTACACAGGACACACGGTTTTATGAATGTGGGGAGGCTTTATAAGTACCCTTCCTCTGCAGGTACAGGTACAACTACTGTATCCCTTACAGAACACAGAATATCTTTTAAATGCTAGGCTGAGAGGAGATTGGTTATTAGATTTTGACTAATACAGAATAGAGGGTTAGAAGATGACTGAAAGGACAATACAGGGAGATGTGAGGTATCGTTAGGGGCATTGCTGTGTTATATATATGTGTTTTATATATATATATATATATATATATATATATATGTGTGTTTTAAATCTGTGATATATGATATATGTTATGTGTGATAGGTGTTAAATTAAGTTGTTGCAACAGTTTGAATATTGTTTGGAGAAAAACCTCAGAGGTCTATTACCATAGAAGAAAGACATGAGTATCATTTTTGAAGATTGGTACTGAAAGAAATAACTTGTTTTAGAATCTTATGTATCAGGAAAATATGGATGTATTGTATACTCGTTTTATGTCTGTAAACTTCTGAGCTGGAAAATAAAAGTTTAAAAAAAATAAAAAAGATTTCCAACCAAAAAGTTGATGCAGCTGCAACATCAGTCATGGATATAGCAGGCCTAAGAATGTAGCCAGAAAATAAATAAGCTTTCCTCGGATAAGATTCAAGTTTCCTATCTAAAGGGTCCTTAAAATAAGTACTATCTTCCATAGGAATAGTAGTACGTTTGGCAAGGAGTTAAAATAACCCCATAAACTTTGGGGATTTTTTCCCAATCTCCAACCTAACTGCTGGCAAAGGATACAACTTTTTAAGCCTAGAAGAAGGAATAAAAGAAGGCCTATTCAATTCCTTTGAAATCAAATCAGAAATAGCATCAGGAACTGGAAAAACCTCTGAAGTAACCACAGGAGATTTATAAACAGAATTTAAATGTTTACTAGTTTTAATATCAAGAGGACTAGTTTCCTCAATATCCAAAGTAATCAACACCTCTTTTAACAAGGAACAAATATACTCCATCTTTAAGAGATAAGTAAACTTGCCAGTGTCAATATCTGAGGTAGGATCTTCTGAACCAGATAGATCCTCAGAAGAGGATAATTCAGTATGTTGTCGCTCATTTGAAATTTCATCAACTTTATAAGAAGTTTTAAAAGACCTTTTACGTTTATTAGAATGCGGGATAGCAGACAAAACCTTCTGAATCGCATCAGCAATAAAATATTTTATATTCACAGAAGAAAATCAAGCACAAACTTACTTCACCACCTCCATAGGAGGCAAAGTTTGTAAAACTGAATTGTCGGTGTGGTGAGGGGTGTATTTATAGGCATTTTGAGGTTTTGGGAAACTTTGCTTTACTCTCTGCTTTGAAGCAGCTTGCTCAGATATGTAAACTTTACTCTCTGCTTTGAAGCAGCCTGCTCAGATATGTAAATCAGTCTTTTAAACAGAGACTGAAATCTTTCTTTGTACAATGACGTGACATAATTTGTACAAATAGCAATACACCACTGTTATTGACATACATACATGAGAGGCAAGCCCCAAAACACAGAATAAGGGAAACCATGTGGGCCCAACCCCCCATCTGTGAGCCTGGGCACCCACTCTTCCGTCGCACCTCCCCCCTAAGATAAGGGCAATGTTACAACCTCATCCAGTGGTTTAACTCCCCCGACTGCGTGTGGCAACTGGCTCATTGGGTTTGACCTGTCTAGAGCGTCCATCCGCATTCCCATGCTCACTGCCTTTTTTGTGCTGAATAGAAAAATGTAATTCTTGTAATGCCAAACTCCAGTGCAGCAATTTACCGTTCTCCCCAGACACCCTTTGCAGCCAGCTCAGGTGGTTATCCGTGATCACAGTGCCCTGCTAGTGGTATGGAGTAGGCTACTTGTAACAACTGTTGCCTATACTTCACGGGGACCACTAGCTGTTGCCTTCCAGTGCAGACTCTATATAGACCCACATCTGTCTGCTCCCTATAAATAAGCCCACAGTGCCATAAGAATAGGTCTGACGCCCCCCGGCAGAGGCAGACTCGGACGCCCGAAGTCTCATGCCCTCCAAACTGGGATCAGACCGCACTGAATCCCTAAACTGTGTCCCTAATTCTGGCAACCCACCCTTTGTCTCTAAGTCGGGGGACTCAGGGACAGGTAATGTGAAAGGTAAGTCAGAGGGCTCTAATGACTCAGTCTGGCTTACCTGCCTGGTCTCCGCAGAGACATCTGGAACTGTTGGTCCAAAACGCAGGGGGACAATGGTTTCTGTATTGGTAATCCTTGCTGACTGGCTCCTGGTGATCACTGCAACAGGAGCCAACTCTGTGGTAAATACACAGGGCGATCATTGTCAAATAGAAACACTGCATCCATTCCAGGTAATACACCCACCACCATCATGCCTCTTCCAGCTCCCCAATCCAAAAAGACCCTGACAATTTGGAGAGACTGTGGTCCTCCATCCAGCATGGTTACTTGCATCCCAGGGCCCGGGAGTAAATCCTCTGGCTTGACCATATCAGGTTGGACCAGGGTCACGGTGGCACCAGAGTCCAACAAACCGGCTCCCTGACGGTCCCCAATAGTCACCGTTTGCAGATGCTTCTGCCAGACATAGTTGGACTGAAACCCGACTGGTGCAACCTGATGCCCTTCCGTCTCTTCTGTGGCGCCCCGATGGCCAAGTACAGATCTCTACGTCACCGCCTCCCTCAGGGTTAGTGCCACAGTTGCACTTGGTTCCTCTGTACCAGCGGGCGACTGGCCTCATAGCTGGAGTGCTTTGCCCCTGATGGGGTACCCTGTAGTTGTCCTGATCTTGATAATCTGGTCGGATGTGACCCACTTTGTTGCAATGGTAACACCGCCGCTCGTGCTTAAATTCTGCAGCTTTGGGGGCACCCACTACAGCTGGCTTGGGTGCCCAAGGAGCGGTATTTGTAATTACTTTAGCTGGCACAGCCACATGTTAAGGAGTCAGTTTTTTGTGAATTACTGCCCGACTGACCACCAACTTATCCGCCAGATTAGCAGCTTCCACATTGGTTTTAGGTTTACGGTCAAAAGCCCATGCCATCACGTCCGAGGGGCACTGCTGCAAACTGTGTTCTTGGAACTTTCTGCCAGTACTTAAGATGGCGGGTACAATTGTGGGGTGAGGGAGGGAAGAGAGCTGTTTGGGAGGGATCAGGGGGTGGGATGTGTCAGGTGGGAGGCTGATCTCTACACTAAAGCTAAAATTAACCCTACAAGCTACCTAATTAACCCTGTCACTACTTGGTATAATACAAGTTTGGTGCGCAGCAGCATTTAGCGGTCTTTAAATTACCAAAAAGCAATGCCAAAGCCATATAAGTATGCTATTTCTGAACAAATGGTATCCCAGAGAAGCATTTACAACCATGTTTGCCATAATTGCACAAGCTGTTTGTAAATAATTTCAGTGAGAAACCCAAAGTTTATTTGATTGCATTTGGTGTTGAAATGGTGGCATGAAATATATCAAAATGGGCCTAGATCAATACTTTGGGTTGTCTACTACACTACCCTAAAGCTAAAATGAACCCAACAAGCTACCTAATTAACCCCTTCACTGCTGGGCCTAATACAGCGACCTTCTAATTACCATAAAACAATGCCAAAGCCATGTATGCCTGCTATTTCTGAACAAAGGGGATCCCAGAGAAGCATTTACAACCATTTGTGCCATAATTGCACAAGCTGTTTGTAAATAATTTCAGTGAGAAACCTAATATTTGTGAAAAAGTGAACAATTTTTTTTTATTTGATCGCATTTGCAGTGAAATTGTGGCATGAAATATACCAAAATGGGCCTAGATCAATACTTTGGGTTTTCTACTAAAAATAATATATATACATGTCAAGGGATATTCAGGGATTCCTGACAGATATCAGTGTTCCAATGTAGCTAATTTTGAAGAAAAAAAAAAATGGTTTGGAAATAGCAAAGTGCTACTTGTATTTATTGCCCTATAACTTATAAAAAAGCAAAGAACATGTAAACACTGGGCATTTCTAAACTCAGGACAAAATTTAGAAACTATTTAGCATGGGTGTTTTTTGGGGGTTGTAGATGTGCAACTGATTTTGGGGGTCAAAGTTAGAAAAAGTGTGGTTTTTTTCCATCATATTTTATAAAAAATATTTATGGTAAATTATAACATATGATGAAAATAATGGTATCTTTAGAAAGTCCATTTAATGGTGAGAAAACGGTATATAATATGTCTGGGTAAATGAGTAAGAGGAAAATTACAGCTAAACGCAAAAACTGCAGAAATGTAAAATATAATGTAAAAATAGCCCTGGTCCTTAAGGGAAAGAAATTGAAAATGGCCTTGTGCTTAAGGGCTTAAAATGAGTTTTAGTCACTTTGGGGATTGAAGAATCTAAACCTTCTGATGATAAACCCTGTAATCGTCTAAATTCAGTATTTAAGACTATGGTTAATCTCCCTGAGATTGTTCCTGATGCATTGTCTGATATGATTGCGAAGGAATGGTCTAGACCAGGTATGTCTTTTAACCCTTCTTCAAGGTTTAACAGTTTGTATCCTCTACCTACTACTAGTTTAGAGCTTTGGGAAACTATCCCCAAGGTCGATGGGCCATTTCGTCTCTAGCTAAATGTACTACTATTCCTTTTGAAGATAGTACTTATTTTAAGGACTTATCTTATGAGAGCCTATCTACATACTTGTTATGTCCTTAGACCAGCCATATCTATTGCTGATGTAGCTGCTCCCTCTACTTTTTGGATATATAGTCTTGCTCAGCAGTTTTCTTCAGATCCTGAATGTTGTAACATTCTTCATTTACTTCAACAGGCAAATTTTTATTTGCAATGTCTTAATTGATATTTTAAAAATCCTTGACTATTCTTTCCAGAAGAGCCTTATGGCTTAAACCATGGAATGTTGATCTGGTATCTAAAATGAGATTGCTATCTCTTTCTTTTCAAGGTAAGAATTTATTTGGTTCTCAATTAGATTCTATTATTTCCTCTATTACTGGATGTAAGTCTATTTGTTTGCCTCAAGATTATAAATCTAAAGGAAATGTAAGGCTCTTAATCGTTTTCGTTCCTTTCGGAGTAAAGAACAGAAAACTTCCCTCTCTCCTAAAGCCCCTGGCTTTAATTGGAGCCCTTCAACAAACCAAATCCTGTGCAAAAGACAGCATGTAGGTGAGGCCTCCAACTCAGTTTTTTTGGTAGGGATCAGATTAAAACTTTTTCAGGAAATTTGGTCAAAATCTGTACAAAATCCCTAGATTCTAAATATAATTTCTCAGGGATATTGAATTGGATTCAAAATCAAACTTCCTATGGGACACTGTTTTCTAACTTATGTTCCAAAACATCCTATAAAAGCCCAGGCTTTTCTAACGCGTGTCTCATATCTAGAACTTGTGGGGGTGTTTGTCCCAGTTCCTTTACAAGAACATGGAAAGGGTTTTTACTCCAATCTGTTCATTGTACCAAAGAAAGAGAATTTTTTTAAACCAATTTTAGATCTGAAAACTCTAAACAGATTTTTGAGAATTCCAACTTTCAAGATGTAAACTATAAGGACTATTCTGCCTTTTGTTTAGCAAGATCACTTTATGTCCACAATAGACTTACAGGATGCTTTTTTCACATCCCTATTCGCCCAGATCCCTGACAGAAAAGAGGCGAATGAAATTGGTTTCAGCTTGTCTAAATCTTCAGTCTCCATCATTTCCTTCCGTGGCTATATGCATGGAGATTCTAGGCCTAATGATTGCAGCATTGTATGCGATATCTTTTGCTCGTTTTCATATGAGGCCTCTTCAACTTTGCATGCTGTGCCAGTGGTGCAAGGACTATACTCAAATATCACAACCGATATTCTTAGATCCCAACACACGACTTTCTCTGACTTGGTGGTTAAACCACTACTCTATTCTTCAAGGGGCTTCCTTTGCTCGTCCTACCTTGTCTGTGATCACCACAGAGGCAAGTCTTACAGGTTGGGGAGCAGTCTAGGAGTCTCTGACTGCACAAGGAGTCTGGAATTTTCAGGAAAAAAGGCTCCCGATCAATTACTTGGAACTCTGAGCTCTTCAAGCTTGGCCTTGAACAACAAGCCTAAGTTCCTTAGCCATGACGGAAGTATCTTGGACACTTTCTAGGGCGGAATCAAATTCCTGCATCATTACTGCAATTTACATCCCAGGTGTAGACAACTGGGAGGCAGATTATCTCAGTCACCAGTCTCTACATCCGGGAGTGTAGTCTCTTCACCGGGATGTATTCTTTCGAATTGATCAATTATGGGGTCTTCCAGAAAAAGATCTGATGGCCTTTTGTTTGAACAGGGGATCCTCAGGCAAAGATGATGGATGCTCTATCAGTCCCTTGGTCATTCCAGTATTCTTACATATTTCCTCCTCTAGTTCTGCTGCCCAAAGGGATTTCCAAGATAAAAATAGAACAGTCGTCTGTAATTCTGATAGCGCCTGCGTGGCCTCTCAGGATTTGGTATGCAGATTTAGTTTGGATGTCCAGTTGCCTGCTATGGCCTCTTGCTCTAAGAACAGACATTCTGTCTCAAAGTCCCTTCTTCCACCCAGATCTAAAATCTCTGAACTTAATGGTGTGGAGATTGAACGCCTAGTTCTCAGTCATAGAGGTTTCTCTGACTCAGTGATTAACACCATGACTCAGGCAAGAAAAACTGTTTCAAGGAAATCTATTACAAGGTTTGGAAAACTTATACTTCTTGGTGTTCCACTCATGATTATTTTTGCCATTTATTTAGAATTCCTAGACTTCTTCAGTTTCTTCAAGATGGTTCAGATAAAGGTTTATATGCCAGTACTTTAAAAGGACAAATTTCTGCTCTTTCTGTGATGTTTCACTGAAAAATTGCTCATCTTCCAGACATTCATTGTTTTGTTCAGGCTTTAACTCTTATTAAACCTGTTATTTAATCTTAACCTAGTGTTAAAGATCTTATAGGCTCCTCCTTTTGATCCTATGCATTCTTTGGACATTAAACTTCTACTTTACATTCTTTGGATGTTGTTAGAGCTTTGAAATGTTATGTTGATGCTACTAAAGATTTCAGAAATACTTGTAGTCCATTTGTTCTCATTTCTAGTTCCAAGAAAGGTCAGAAAGCTTCTGCTATTTATTTAGCCTCTTGGTTAAAACTTCTGATTCACAAAACCTATTTGGAGGCCACAGAGGCAAGTCCTACAGGTTGGGGAGCAGTCTAGGGGTCTCTGACTGCACAAGGAGTCTGGAATGTTTGGGAAAAAAGGCTCCCGATCAATTACTTGGAACTCTGGGCTCTTCAGGCTTGGCCTCTATTGAACAACAAGCCTAAGTTCCTTAGCTATGACGGAAGTATCTTGGACACTTTCTAGGGCGGAATCAAATTCCTGCATCATTACTGCAATTTACATCCCAGGTGTGGACAACTGGGAGGCAGATTATCTCAGTCGCCAGTCTCTACATCCGGGAGTGTAGTCTCTTCACCAGGATGTATTCTTTCGAATTGATCAATTATAGGGCCTTCCAGAAAAAGATCTGATGGCCTTTTGTTTGAACAGGGGATCCTCAGGCAAAGATGATGGATGCTCTATCAGTCCCTTGGTCATTCCAGTATTCTTACATATTTCCTCCTCTAGTTCTGCTGCCCAGAGGGATTTCCAAGATATAAATAGAACAGTCGTCTGTAATTCTGATAGCGCCTGCGTGGCCTCTCAGGATTTGGTATGCAGATTTAGTTTGGATGTCCAGTTGCCTGCTATGGCCTCTTGCTCTAAGAACAGACATTCTGTCTCAAAGTCCCTTCTTCCACCCAGATCTAAAATCTCTGAACTTAATGGTGTGGAGATTGAACGCCTAGTTCTCAGTCATAGAGGTTTCTCTGACTCAGTGATTAACACCATGACTCAGGCAAGAAAAACTGTTTCAAGGAAATCTATTACAAGGTTTGGAAAACTTATACTTCTTGGTGTTCCACTCATGATTATTTTTGCCATTTATTTAGAATTCCTAGACTTCTTCAGTTTCTTCAAGATGGTTCAGATAAAGGTTTATATGCCAGTACTTTGAAAGGACAAATTTCTGCTCTTTCTGTGATGTTTCTCCTCCATGGAGTCTTAACCTAGTGTTAAAGATCTTATAGGCTCCTCCTTTTGATCCTATGCATTCTTTGGACATTAAACTTCTATCATGGAAAGTTTTGTTTCTTTTTGCTATCTCCTGCTAGGAAGAGTTTCTGAACTGTCTGCTGCCCTCTCTTATGAGTCTCATTATCTGATCAAGCATGCAATTTTAAGCAACTTTATAATTTACTCCTATTTTTGGTTTAGGACCCTGGACAGCACTTGTTTATTGGTGGGTGATTTTATCCATCAATCAGCAAGAACAATCCAGGTTGTTCACCAAAAATGGTCCGGCATCTAAACTTACATTCTTGCTTTTCAAATAAAGATACCAAGAGAATGAAGAAAATGGGATAATAGGAGTAAATTAGAAAGTTGCTTATAATTGCATGCTCTATAAGATTTTTTTGGGGTTCAGTTTCCCTTTAACAGGGAAATTATCATTCCTTTCTTGTGTCCTAATCCTAAGAATGATACTGAAAGGACTTTACATTCTTTGGATGTTGTTAGAGCTTTGAAATGTTATGTTGATGCTACTAAAGATTTCAGAAATACTTGTAGTCCTTTTGTTCTCATTTCTAGTTCCAAGAAAGGTCAGAAAGCTTTTGCTATTTATTTAGCCTCTTGGTTAAAACTTCTGATTCACAAAACTTATTTGGAGGCAGGCCAGTCTCTGCCTCAGAAATTATTCTACCAGATCAATTGCCACATCTTGGGCTTTCAAGAATGGAGCTTCAGTTGATCAAATTTGCAAAGCATCCACTTGGTCTTCTTTGCAGCCTTTGGTCAAATGGTTCTTCAGGCTATTGTCACTATTTGATACTGGTGCCTATATTATTTTATCTTAAAATACTTTTTTTGGATTTAATTTCTCAGCAAAAAAAAGCTGTTTTTATTCTATTCCTCCCTTTATTTTGTTACTCGTGGACTTCCACATCTTGGGTATTATATCCCATACCTAACAGCTTGTGGACTCTTTTCACCTATATGAAAGAAAACATAATTTATGTAAGAACTTACCTGATAAATTAATTTATTTCAGGGTGGCGAGAGTCCACAAGGCCTCACTCTATTGTGGGTTATTTTTGTTTAAAACATGTCTTTTTTCCTGTTCTTTTTGGCTTTTTACTCCTTAAACACCTCACTACTTGGCTATATGATAAACTGAGGTATGTGTGAGGTGGGTGCAGTATTTATAAGCTTTGAGGTTTGGGAAACTTTGTCTCATCCTGGTAGGAATGTGTATCCAATACGTAACAGCTTGTGGACTCTCGCCACCATGAAAGATTTATCAGGTAAATTATGTTTTACTGCTGCAGTATAGTATTTTAACCTTCAAGATTGGCAGCCATTCTCAGAGCATACAGATGTTAGTTGATAAAGACGCTCCATGCATTATGCACATAGTATATTTACCAATAATAGACTGCATGTGTGCACGTGGTTAAATGGTAAAAACATAATAAATATTTAATTGATCATATTGTTTACAAGTTACATGGTGCTAAAGTATGATTTGATTTTTTTTTTACATTGTTTAAAAATACATTTCTTTTATTAATTTTGAACAGCGTATGTAAAATAACGTTAACACAGAATAAAACATGCACATAGCTAAGAAACAGAAATAAGGTCTAAAAAATTTATGAAAAGAAAAAAAAAACTTTTCCCCAGCTAAATGATACTTAAAGTGAAGGTAATTTTTTGGTATTCTCAAGACATAATGTTGAAGCTTAGGTTAAAAACATTACAGTCACTAACTTTATATGTCTAAATAACGATTCCTTTGCAAATAAAATGTATTTCTTATCTACCTCCGTTATTGCGATTCGCTCCGCCCATACTACACTTCCTCATTCTGCTGCTATTACGTGTCTGTGTTTATTACAAGCGGACTACGCTCGTGCACCCGTGTTTAGTTTGAAATGCGCATGCGTATCGTCAGCTCAATTGCGCATGCGTTGTTAACGGCCGGAATTAACAATGAATGAATCAAGATAATTAATAATAACTCTGTTAGCCCAATACATTAATACATGGATTATTCACAAATAGTTACATTAACATGTAGACAGCGATTGTAATGTAGCCCAATTCGTTGGTTGGATGCGCAGCGTGTTCATTATTACCTGTTCGTATTGATCACAGCTAATTTGCTAGGATGCCAGAGACCGATGCTGCCGATTCAATGTAACAATAATTTTGCGAATGGACAGCGCATGCGCGTTACATGAACGAGCATGCCGCTGATGACGCGCTGTTTACTTAAACGCATGCGCATAAGCTAACAATGACGAAAGCGAAAAGGGGCTGGACGCCACGGGGGAAAACAATAGATTGGAGCCAAAATATGTAAATCAATAAAGACACTATGACGGGCGGATTTTACACCTGAAACGGAGTGGAATCAGAACGTAAAATATAAAACGTTTGTTTGTATCTATCTATAATTTGATGAATGAACATCATACTCATTTTAGCTAACATATTGAAAACTGCTAAGCACAACCCCAGACTTGACCTTCACTTTAAAATCATGTTTGTCATTTTACATTTTCAATTAAAATGGTGGTTTCCATGACAAGAAACTTTTCTGATGCATGTCCCCTCTTACTTAACAGTGGACCATGGGCATTTGTTTACATACCCTTTCTTGCAGGTTGCACACATAGGTAGCAGTTTGTAATGATTAGGAAAAAAACTCATAGGTTTCTTACAAAAATGAATTCAAAATGTTTGGTCATCCTGTATTTTAACAACCCTCCAAGAATGCTTGTAGGAATAAACAACCCCCCCCAAAACATTGAGACATATGTCAATAGCCATTAACCCATTAATTCAATAAATTATGGCCAAACTGCAAAATTACTATTAAAATTATTAGTTATTTGTAGAGCCGTTAATTCAGTTTACATAAAAGGAAAAGAAACCCCCACCCCCAAAAAAAGTTTAAAAGTCACTCCACAAGGAAAATAAAAACTGTATATACACTGTATGGCCAAAATATGTAGACACCTCTACAAATCATTGAGTTCAGCCACACTTAGGGCCTATTTATCAAGCTCCGTCTGGAACTTGAAGGCCCGTGTTTCTGGCGAGCCTTAGCAGCGGTCTAATGATCGCTGCTCCATAACCTGTCCGCCTGCTCTGAGTAGGCGGACAAACATTGCGGGAAATCAACCCGATCAAATACGATTGGGTTGATTGACACCCCCTGGCTAGTGGACGATTGGCTGCAAATCTGCAGGGGGCGGCACTAGCAGTTCACAAGAGCTACTGGTTCAATGCGGAGAGCTTATTGCTCTCCGCATTCAGCGATGTCTGTCGGATATAATCTGCTGATCGGATCATGTCCAACAGAGGGTTGATTACAGGTGCATTAAATATAGCACACAACCATTACATTTCCATAGACAAACATTGGCAGTACAATGGTTAATACTGAATTGCTCAGTGGCTTTAGACATGCACTGTCATAGCATGCCACCTTTTCCACAAGTCAGTTGGTGAAATTTCTAGCCTAGTAGATCTGCTCTGGTCAACTGTAAGAATCTCAGGATGTTGCCATCCTCTCCACATTATCTCCAGCATTTACCGGTTCATTTAAATATAGTTCTGAGGTGTACTATTATTATTATTATTATTCTTTATTTATGAAGCGCCAACAGATTCCGCAGCGCTGCCCATGGATACAAGGATAACAGTACAATGGAGAAACAATACGATAAAAGACAAAATTTTACAGACAAATACAGGGGGAATTGAGGGCTCTATTCCCGTGGGAACTTACAATCTAGATGTGTTAAGTACCACCTAGATAGGAATTTGTAATTGGATTCCTGGATCTTGGCAGAGACTGAGACCTCTGTATGGTGCAAGAATATTTTCAGCCATTCTTTGTGAGTTCGGGTTGTAACTAAATTTTTATGCCATTTGTGCATGTATGAGGGAAGGGTATTTATGTCTGGGATGAGGAGCAATTGGTATAACTTTTTTAGCCCTGTTGTGCTTTTGAAAGAGGAGACATTTCCTGAAGTATACCTGTCTGATCCCGCAAAACAAGGTCAGTACAGCTCTGAAATACCAGGTAATCCTTCTCTGAACAATATGGCAACCCCAGATGATCATTTTGACCTTCTGTGGGCCTCGCAAGTGAGGTGCTGCCATATCCCTCTAAGCACATTGGACAGGGCCTCCATGTCTGGTTTTCCCATCACACTTAGGGAGACTTTCCCAGGGTCATTATGCAGCTAGCATTATGCAATATTTTTGCCCTACTAGACCTGCCCCGGTCAACTGTAAGTGCTATTATTGTGAAGATTAATCATCTTAGAGTAACAACAGCCAAACGACGAACTGGTAGACGACTCAAACTTACAGAGTGTGGCTGCTGTTGCATCACTCACAACAGAGTTCCAAACTGCTCTGGTAGCAACATCAGCACAAGACCTGTGCAATGGGAGCTCCATTAAATGAGTTTCCATGGCCAAGCAGCTATACACAAGCCTCACATATCAAGCATTGGCTGGAGTGGTCTAAATCACACTGACCCGTGGAAAACTGGAAACTTGTTCTCTGGAGTGCTAAATCACGCTTTACTGTCTGGCAGTCTGATGGACGAATCTAGGTGTGGCAGAGATCATAGTGGCTACTGTAAAGCTTGGTGGATATGAAATAATGTTCTGCAAAAATAGAGGAAATTACCAATCAATTGTAATACCTAAACTACCAAATAACCCAAGAAGTTAAAGACAAATTTGCATATGTACTTCTTTACAAAAAGGGTCATATATTTTTGGAATGGGATTTCAATAGAAGTTGTAGAGGCAAATACTTCAATTCAAGAATGCCTGGGGTATGCATATGACTATCCAGAGAGATAATAAAGCCTATACTTCATATATAAATATGGGCAAACTATATTGGCCTTCTGTGTCTTATATTCTTCAACATGCAAACAAGGCAAACATTACATTTAACATTAGCCACAAAAAAGAAAAAGCCACAGTTATTCAGCTTTTTGTATTTCATATCCTTCTTGGTGGCCTAATTTAATGCTAGTGCTAGGTCAAAGCCCGGATGTGTGCTATTGCATTAAATTAAACTTCTAAAACTTTTAATTTACCTATGACAGAATAGGTAATCAGAAATAATGCTACTTAGCACAAAAAGAATATATCATATAACTCTCAAAGATACTTTAAAGCCTAACTTAATAACCACTATATAAAAAATACAGCTAGAGTAACGGACATCACTACTTGGAATACATACATATTTATATTATAGCACTAATGAACAAATTAACAAAACACTATCCCTGAGTAGTATAGAAATAAACTGAGGCATAGCACAAAAAATACACTGTGAACACATTGCAACCGTGTGTACTGTATGTAATAAATTGAGCACTTTTCTCAGCGGAATGCTGTTAGTCTGTCTTCCTCTACAAGACGCTAAGTGTAAATCACCCATAATGAGTTCTCTTCGAGCCCAGAGCATGCTACTCATTGCTCCCTACTTTGGCCTTCCTGTTATTGGAGTTGGATAGAGGACTCAACTATCCCTGCATACATCATATGTTTCTGTTTTTATGACTCCTAGCTAAAAAGTTTGTCGTTGCCTAGATAATGTGTTGGTGCTATGTTTCGTTAAATGATTAACTAATTTTCACTGTACACTTTAGAGCTGCAAAGGGGATAGATTGAAGAATTGTTAGTGTATTTAGCTTGTATTGGAGTTTACCGTTCATCAAAATATTTTATTGATTTCTCTTCCCCATATTTGCTATACACCTATATTTGTTTCTCTCCAATTTACTAACCTATTATTTGGCGTTTCACACAGCTAAACCACACGCTACCCCTAGGAGAGCTCTTAATATCCTTATAGGGAAAGATTGCAGTCCCTATACTATAGCATAAGCCCTTTCTGTCCTAATATAAAGCCCAATTTATTGAAGTTAGCGCAACTTTTTTTTTTTTTTAACTTTTATTTATAACCAATAAAGGGTGCAAAGTTACAGGGTGCTTCTCCAGCCCATCTCGCAGGATGAGCCAAGAAGGCAGATAGTACAGTACAATCAATCAATTGCAATTTCATATGATAACATGCAGATATCTTCATAAACTTTCAATAGACAGTTATTGTTTTAAAAGACAAGGGTTTGCACCGCTACATTGGAGTTTTTTAACCTTATTATAAAACAAAACAGGACAAACAGGGGAGGTAAAAAAAGGGGGGAGATGAGGGAATGGAAGAATGGGAAGGGATGGGGGAAACAAACAGAGCGGGGGAGACAAAAGGGAGGCTAGGAGGGGGAAGTCGGGGAGGGGGTAAAAGGTGAGGGGGACATAGTGGGCATATATAGACCAACAAATAACATTTCTACATATTTTGCAATATAATCCATGAGTTATTGTGGTGAATTTAGGACAATACTATAATGGTTCAGTAATAGTGTTGGCTCACTCACATTGATAGGAAGTTTCCAAAGATCAACCAGCAAAATAGTAATCCTCCTTCATGAAATATTGGCATACATTGCTGGAGTCACAGTGAGACACAATTAAATAATAGAAAATCATAAACAGGCTACAGCAAGTGCCTCTTCCTAGTTTGTTATGTAGTGATAAGTTAGGATAACAGCTATAGGCTAATAATGGGGACCATCAGTACAGGCAGTATAGCACATATTTCTTTAAGTTATAGGAAGATTTGTGAGGGCAAAGTAAAGTTAAGAGTGGGTATTCTGTTAACAAAAAGGCTATAAGATAGGGAGTAGGATTTCCTTACATATAAAATAAAGCTGTAACAGAGCTAATTAAAGACAGGCAAACACTGACAGTGAGCTGCTTGCAAGCAAGTGTTTAGAGGCACAAAGTCTGTAACCTAATAAACAACACGTCTGCGAAACGGAGAATGAGTGTGGCCACAGGACAGCTGATTTGAGCTAGATCTGTCTGCAGTATAAAGGCTAATATTATTTAATTTAGAAATAGGCCATCCCTTATGATAAGAATATATACATACATAGACTGAATGACAATATATGTTACTCAATAGGACAAGATAAACAAGCCTATGTATTTGGTTAATCCGTGTGTTTGCCAGGGGCTCAGTTAAAAGCAGCTCTCATAGGGAAGAATGTCTAGTTCTGTCGATACGTTATACTGTCTGATAGTTTACCTTCAGTAAACAGTGGGCTAGCCTTTAGATGAAAGGAAGTAACTGTATAATGTGATATGTGAGGAATCGATCTCTTCATAATGAAATGATCTGTTTTAGCTTAATGCTTGAATGAGTGTTTGCGGGGCTGTATTAGTTTCCTAAGGGTGCCTGAGGAAAGTAGTAGTGGTAACATTCGCATCAACATCCCAGGTACACTTTTGCTGAAAGATGCGGGTAGGACTAAATTGAAGTGGGAGTGACTTGTGACTGCCACGCAGAGATTGTACCGGAATCAGCCCACAATCCATGCAATAGGTTACAGCACTGGGGATAGCCCAGGAGTATTTTAACAGAGTGGCGGAGTGTTAAGCATGATATAGTGATATCTAAACTATTTGGTATGAGTACGCAGTGCTGCTAATGAAATGTACTGCCCCGACGGTTAACTTTAATATCTCAGGGGGAGGAAGAATAAGTGCAGCAAAACGACTAGAATTAGGCATATATGTAGCAGGGCCAATATATAATATAGTCCGATCTAAAAGGCAAAGTAATGCAACCGCTGAGATTACAAATTTACAGATGCTGGACAAATGCATCCAGATATTTAAAGGTGCTGGGAGTTCCACAGATATACAAAAGCTGCGCAAAACATCAGTTCATGTAGTGTTCCGTTATATAGTCAGCTATTGTAGAGGGCTGTAGCGGGTAGGACTAAATTGAAGTGGGAGTGACTTGTGACTGCCACGCAGAGATTGTACCGGAATCAGCCCACAATCCATGCAATAGGTTACAGCACTGGGGATAGCCCAGGAGTATTTTAACAGAGTGGCGGAGCTTCTTAAGAATAAATAGCCATTTTCAAGCATTCATAAATAAATCTTCCCCTTTAAATATATATAGAGACTAATTAACACTGTATTCTATTCAACAATATAAGATAAGCATGCTTATGCATTTAATTAATCAGTGGGTTTGTCAAGAGCTCAGTTAATAACAGTACTCACAGAAAGGTATGTCTGATGCCGTCTGATAATTAAAAGGGGTTTAACAGAGCAATGGAGCTTCTTGCGAATGAGTAACCTTTTCAACGGAGTTACATATAGATTTGTCAATTAGGGAACAAAAGTGATTTCATAAACTACAACAGACCAAGTGTACAACAGCATAATACAGTGATCAACAGGCATACTCACAGGATGGGGTCAATTTATAGATGTTAGGCATGATATAGTGATATCTAAACTATTTGGTATGAGTACGCAGTGCTGCTAATGAAATGTACTGCCCCGACGGTTAACTTTAATATCTCAGGGGGAGGAAGAATAAGTGCAGCAAAACGACTAGAATTAGGCATATATGTAGCAGGGCCAATATATAATATAGTCCGATCTAAAAGGCAAAGTAATGCAACCGCTGAGATTACAAATTTACAGATGCTGGACAAATGCATCCAGATATTTAAAGGTGCTGGGAGTTCCACAGATATACAAAAGCTGCGCAAAACATCAGTTCATGTAGTGTTCCGTTATATAGTCAGCTATTGTAGAGGGCTGTAGCCTTAAACTGACTATCCGACCCCAACACGAAGTAGGGCATGGCATACATGCTTCAGAGGGAAGCAGGTTTTCTGCAGGGGCGAAAGGAGCTGCTCCACAGCGAGAGCCAGACTCAGCGATGTGACAAGAGAACAGCCATCACCACTCGAGTCTGACTTCAGGACTTCCTGTAAGATGGTTTCTTGCAGTAGGACAAATACAGCTGCAGCTTGTTTGCTCTGCTGTGCAGCGTGGGTCCCGGAGCTGCAGTCTTCTCCCAGCAGACATAGTGCAGTGCGAGCATCGGTCGGCACGGAGGTTGCGGCGTCAAACTGAAAAAGGCTTGGAACACAGAATGTGGGGCAGCCAGCTCTCTCACCTCCACAGAGTGTCAGGAGTCCCGAAGTCTGGTGCGTTTCTATAGGGGTAAGTCTAGGGTAGGTCAATGTATGGGAAATCTTTATGGCACTCGCTGTCCCCGTCTGCAACATGACCTGGTTGTTTGACCGGGGTAGAAAGATAGGGTAGTGTGACCCCTCCATCTTTTCCGTGATACCGCTATCCATGGTGCCTTCTTTTAGAATAGTTGGCGGGTTCTGGTGAATAATTAGGCATGTGGAAATTGTATTGGTGTGCTCAGGGGTGTTGAGCTCCCGTAGTTCGCAGAGGAGTTCCCCCATAGCTGCCGTTAGGGAATCCAATAATGGCATGAAAACATCTATTAGGGCCTCAGCAATGTGCGCCATCTTAGTTATCAGACTGTGCACGTCTGCAGATCCGGAGACAAATTCTTACTGTTCAATGCTTTCTCGGAGGCCAGGGGATGTAATGTCCTGATCCTAAAAGTTTCCCGGGCACAATAATTGCCAAGGGAGGTATGGATGGCTGAAGATTCTACCACACAGCACTCAAAAGCAGGTTTCAGTCACGGAGCCTTGTAAACCTGTGGCCATCTTGTTATGCCGCCTACCGGAAGTCCGAAGTTAGCTCAACTTTTAATATCTTAGCTATCAAGCGTAACCTTTTAGCTCCCTATTGGTGGCTCTTGTAAATATAATTTCTTTAATTTTCATATTTGTATCTTGGCCCAGAACTCAACACAACGGTCATGGTTATGCTTTCGTCAGAGTAGCTTTTCATGTGTTCTATATATGGGAATCTTTAGAGTTTCAAGTCCTACTTTTAATACAAATTGCAGAGTCCAAATTTATATATTGGGGGGTAGTTATCAACGCGTCTACTTTACCTGCCTTCGCCGGCCCAATACGCCCGCCTAAGCTCGCCTCACATCGCCGCCGCGGACCTGCAAAAATTTGCCTAAGTTATCAAAAAAGCTGTCAAAAAGCCAGGCACCAAGTACGGGGCGATGAGCAGCGGACTGTGATAGTTATCACTCATCCGATCTCGCTGCTCTTCGGCTTTTTTACAGCTTTCTTGCTAGCCTGTCACTAAGCACCCACACTAACTACACTGTTCTACCCCCTATACCAGAGCCCCCCGCAACTATATAAAGTTAGTAACCCCTAAACCGCTGCTCCTAGAACCCGCCGCAACTCTTATAAATGTATTAACCCCTAAACCGCCGCTCCCGGACACCGCCGCCACCTACATTATACCTAGTAACCCCTATCCTGCCCCCCCTATACCGCCGCCACCTATAATAGAGTTATTAACCCCTATCCTGCTGATCCCGCACCTCGCCGCAACTAAATAAATAGTTTAACCCCTAAACCGCCGCTCCCTGACCCCGCCGCAACTATAATATATGTATTAACCCCTAAACCGCCGCTCCCGGACCCCGCTGCAACCTATATTAAATTTATTAACCCCTATCCTGCCCCCCTACACTGTCGCCACCTATAATACATTTATTAACCCCTAAACCTAAGTCTAACACTAACCCTAACACCCCCTAACTTAAATATTAATGAAATAAATCTAAATAATATTTCTTTTATGAACTAAATTAATCCTATTTAAAACTAAATACTTACCTTTAAAATAAACCCTAATATAGCTACAATATAAATAATAATTATATTGTAGCTATGTTAGGATTTATTTTTATTTTACAGGTAACTTTCAATTTATTTTAACTAGGTACAATAGCTATTAAATAGTTATTAACCATTTAATAGCTTACCTAGCTAAAATAAAGAGAAATTTACCTGTAAAATAAAAACTAACCTAAGTTACAATTACACCTAACACTACACTATACTTTAATAAATTATTCCTATTTAAAACTAAATACTTACCTGTAAAATAAACCCTAAGATAGCTACAATATAATTAATAATTACATTGTAGCTATCTTAGGATTTATATTTATTTTACAGGTAACTTTGTATTTATTTTAGCTAGTTAGAATAGTTATTAAATAGTTATTAACTATTTAATAACTACCTAGCTAAAAGAAATACAAAATAACCTGTAAAATAAATCCTAACCTAAGTTACAATTAAACCTATCATTAAATTAATTAAATAAATTAACTACAAATAACTACAATTAAATACAATTAAATAAACTAACTAAAGTACAAAAAATAAAAAAAGCTAAGTTACAAAAAATAAAAAAATAAGTTACAAACATTTTAAAAATATTACAACAATTTTAAGCTAATTACACCTAATCTAAGCCCCCTAATAAAATAACAAAGCCCCCCAAAATAAAAAAATGCCCTACCCTATTCTAAATTAAAAAAGTTCAAAGCTCTTTTACCTTACCAGCCCTTAAAAGGGCCTTTCGTGGGGCATGCCCCAAAGAATTCAGCTCTTTTGCCTGTAAAAGAAAAATACAACCCCCCCAACATTAAAACCCACCACCCACATACCCCTAATCTAACCCAAACCCCCCTTAAAATAACCTAACACTAATCCCCTGAAGATCATCCTACCTTGAGTCGTCTTCACTCAGCCGAGCAGCGATGGAACCGAAGAGGAGATCCGGAGCGGCAGAAGTTATCCTCCAAGGGGCGCTGAAGAAATCTTCCATCCGATGAAGTGATCCTCCAGTCGGTGCTGAAGAAGTCTTCCATCCGGGCGATGTCATCTTCCAAGCGGCGCTGAAGAAGTCTTCTATCCGGGCGATGTCATCTTCCAAGCGGGGTCTTCAATCTTCATCCCGCCGACGCGGAACATCCTTCTTTCCCGACGGACTACTGACGAATGAAGGCTCCTTTAAGGGACGTCATCCAAGATGGCGTCCCTTCAATTCCGATTGGCTGATAGGATTCTATCAGCCAATCGGAATTAAGGTAGGAAAAATCTGATTGGCTGATTGAATCAGCCAATCAGATTCAAGTTCAATCCGATTGGCTGATCCAATCAGCCAATCAGATTGAGCTCGCATTCTATTGGCTGTTCCCGCGTCGGCGGGATGAAGATTGAAGACCCCGCTTGGAAGATGACATCGCCCGGATAGAAGACTTCTTCAGCGCCGCTTGGAAGATGACATCGCCCAGATGGAAGACTTCTTCAGCGCCGACTGGAGGATCACTTCATCGGATGGAAGCTTTCTTCAGCGCCCCTTGGAGGATAACTTCTGCCGCTCCGGATCTCCTCTTCGGTTCCATCGCTGCTCGGCTGAGTGAAGACGACTCAAGGTAGGATGATCTTCAGGGGATTAGTGTTAGGTTATTTTAAGGGGGGTTTGGGTTAGATTAGGGGTATGTGGGTGGTGGGTTTTAATGTTGGGGGGGGTTGTATTTTTCTTTTACAGGCAAAAGAGCTGAATTCTTTGGGGCATGCCCCACGAAAGGCCCTTTTAAGGGCTGGTAAGGTAAAAGAGCTTTGAACTTTTTTAATTTAGAATAGGGTAGGGCATTTTTTTATTTTGGGGGGCTTTGTTATTTTATTAGGGGGGTAAGATTAGGTGTAATTAGCTTAAAATTGTTGTAATATTTTTAAAATGTTTAATTTTTTTTTATTTTTTTTTTGTAACTTAGCTTTTTTTATTTTTTGTACTTTAGTTAGTTTATGTAATTGTATTTAATTGTAGTTATTTGTAGTTAATTCATTTAATTAATTTAATGATAGTGTAGTGTTAGGTTTAATTGTAACTTAGGTTAGGATTTATTTTACAGGTAATTTTGTATTTCTTTTAGCTAGGTAGATATTAAATAGTTCATAACTATTTAATAACTATTCTAACTAGCTAAAATGAATACAAAGTTACCTGTAAAATAAATATAAATCCTAAGATAGCTACAATGTAATTATTAATTATATTGTAGCTATCTTAGGGTTTATTTTACAGGTAAGTATTTAGTTTTAAATAGGAATAATTTATTAAAGTATAGTGTAGTGTTAGGTGTAATTGTAACTTAGGTTAGTTTTTATTTTATAGGTAAATTTATCTTTATTTTAGCTAGGTAAGCTATTAAATAGTTAATAACTATTTAATAGCTATTGTACCTAGTTAAAATAAATTGAAAGTTACCTGTAAAATAAAAATAAATCCTAAGATAGCTACAATATAATTATTATTTATATTGTAGCTATATTAGAGTTTATTTTAAAGGTAAGTATTTAGTTTTAAATAGGATTAATTTAGTTAATAATAGAAATATTATTTAGATTTATTTCATTAATATTTAAGTTAGGGGGGTGTTAGGGTTAGTGTTAGACTTAGATTTAGGGGTTAATAAATTTATTACAGTGGCGGCGGTGTAGTGGGGGGCTTGAAAGGGGTTAATAAATGTATTATAGGTGGTGACGGTGTAAGGGGGGCAGATTAGGGGTTAATAAATTTAATATAGGTTGGGGCAGTATCCGGGAGCGGCGGTTTAGGGGTTAAACTATTTATTTAGTTGCGGCGAGATGCGGGATCAGCAGGATAGGGGTTAATAACTTTATTATAGAGGGCGGCGGTATGGGGGGGCAGGATAGGGGTTACTAGGTATAATGTAGGTTGCGGCGGTGTCCGGGAGTGGCGGTTTAGGGGTTAATACATTTATTATAGTTGCGGCGGGGTCAGGGAGCGGCGGTTTAGGGGTTAATATGTATAGAGTAGCTTGCGGTGGGCTCCGGGAGCGGCGGTTTAGGGGGTAATACATTTATTTAGTTGCGGCGGTGTAGGGGGGGACAGATTAGGGGTGTTTAGACTCGGGGTACATGTTAGGGTGTTAGGTGTAGACAGCTCCCATAGGAATCAATGGGATGTCTGGCAGCAGCGAACATGATCTTTCGCTATGGTCAGACTCTCATTGATTCCTATGGGATCCGCCGCCTCCAGGGCGGCGGATTGAAAACCAGGTACGCTGGGCCGGAAAAGTGCAGAGCGTACCTGCTAGTTTTTTGATAACTAGCAAAAGTAGTCAGATTGTGCCGCACTTGTGTGCGGAACATCTGTAGTGACGTAAGAATCGATCTGTGTCGGACTGAGTCCGGCGGATCGAAGCTTACGTCACAAAATTCTACTTTTGCCGGTCTCTAGCCCTTGATAACTAAGGTGAATCAGCCTTGCCACAAATACGCTGCGGAATTCCAGCGTATTTGAGGTTGACGGCTTGATAACTAGGCCCCTATTAGTCACTAATATATGCTCTGTTTTTTCCTAATAGACCAGTCTATGTGAATTATATTACAGGAGATTCTCTGGAGAAGATACATGGTCTATAAATAAGACTCTGATATAGGGTTTTAGTGCTTGCCTTTGTTACTATTTGTCTCTGCCAGATTTCAGGTGGACGACTATAGCCCTGTATTTTGGTGCAGTATTGATAATGTTATTAGTGTATGATGTTTGAGTTAAGACTGATTTTTATTCCATTTTGGTATGCAAAAATATGTCAGTGACCACTACCTTTAACCTTCTCACCCATTGATATGGTATCTTTAGCTTCTTAAAGGAGCCATAACTAGCTCAATACCAGAATATACATTATCTAAGTCTTCATTAAGGTCTTTTTCGTGCCTAACACAATATCTTATAATACCCCTTATGTGAGTTAAAATCTACAATAGCTTCCTCATACAGGTATAGATCAGGCTATGTTTTTATTGCATAAGATTGATATCCAGGTTTCTTAAGTAATTATACCCCTTAACTGTTGTATTTTTTTTAATTTTACAGTTTTTTCCCACATACATTCACGGGACGTACGCCTGATTTCCCTCAGACCCTATTTGGCCCTTTATCATGAGCAATACAAAGAAATAACTAATTCAAGTCACAATTCAAAAGTACATTCTTCAGCAGACATTACCTGTAGGTATGTTTATTCATGATGCTACCTAGAAGACTTCCCAAATCATGTATACCACCTTTATCAAGTTTAACATTTTTAGACACTCCTGTGTACTATATTACTATTTTAAAAGGCTTCCCCCCCCCATCATTCTCCCCCCTTATACCAAGCGGCTCTTGCCCGCTGAACCCCCCCCCATACACTTTGGCCCACAAGAGACCAGACAAAAGCCAACTCGCTACATCTTACCATTATTAGATTATAGAGTATATATATATATATATATATATATATATATATATATATATAAAACACTACTACTGGTTGGATATGGCGATAACAACTGCAACACTGGTACTTCAATGCTTCAGCTCAAGTTTATTTCCTATATGAGAAATGTATAATTGTCTTTATCACTTCTGATCCATGCCTGGACATATTTTCTGTTTTGTTGTTATTACCCATTACTTCAATAAAAAAATATTTAAAAAAAAAAAAAAAAAGAGCACTTGTATAGTATTGAAAAGATTAAAAATATAAATAACTATTTTAAGCAAGGTAACAATCACAAACAGTGAGCAGTTAAAAATAAAAATGGGGACATCCTTATTTAACCCCTTAATGACCACAGCACTTTTCCATTTTCTGTCCGTTTGGGACCAAGGTTATTTTTACATTTCTGCGGTGTTTGTGTTTAGCTGTGATTTTCCTCTTACTCATTTACTGTACCCACACATATTATATACCGTTTTTCTCGCCATTAAATGAACTTTCTAAAGATACCATTATCTTCATCAAATCTTATAATTTACTATAAAATTTTTTATAAAATATGAGGAAAAAATTGAAAAAACACACTTTTTCTAACTTTGACCCCCAAAATCTGTTACACATCTACAACCACCAAAAAACACCCGTGCTAAATAGTTTCTAAATTTTGTCCTGAGTTTAGAAATACCCAATGTTTACATGTTCTTTGCTTTTTTTGTAAGTTATAGGGCCATAAATACAAGTAGCACTTTGCTATTTCCAAACCATTATTTTTCAAAATTAGCGCTAGTTACATTAGAACACTAATATCTTTCAGGAATCTCTGAATATCCATTGACATGTATATATTTTTTTTTTAGTAGACATCCCAAAGTATTCATCTAGGCCCATTTTGGTATATTTCATGCCACCATTTCACCGCCAAATGCGATTAAATACAAAAAATTGTTCACTTTTTTACTAATTTTTTCACAAACGTTTGGTTTCTCACTGAAATTATTTACAAACAGCTTGTGCAATTATGGCTTAAATGGTTGTAAATTCTTCTGTGGGATCCCCTTTGTTCAGAAATAGCAGACATATATGGCTTTGGCGTTGCTTTTTAGTAATTAGAAGGCTGCTAAATGCCACTGCGCACTACACGTGTATTATGCCCAGCAGTGAAGGGGTTAATTATGGAGCATGTAGGGAGCTTTTAGGGATAATTTTATCTTTAGTGTAGTGTACTAGACAACCCCAAGTATTGATCTAGGCCAATTTTAATATATTTCATGCCACCATTTCACCGCCAAATGCGCTCAAATTAAAAAAAAACGTTACATTTTTCACAATTTTAGGTTTCTCACTGAAATCATTTACAAACAGCTTGTGCAATTATGGCACAAATGGTTGTAAATGCTTCTCTGGGATCCCCTTTGTTCAGAAATAGCAGACATATATGGCTTTGGCGTTGCTTTTTGGTAATTAGAAGGCCGCCAAATGCCGCTGCATTTCACACGTGTATTATGGCTAGCAGTGAAGGGGTTAATTATGTAGCTTGTAGGGAGCTTGCAGGGTTAATTTTAGCTTTAGTGTAGAGCTCAGCCTCCCACCTGAAACATGAAACCCCCTGATCCCCCACCAAAGAGCTCTCTAACCCTCCCCCTCTGCCTTAATGGGCGCCATCTTGGGTACTGGCAGTACCCAGTTTAGTGAAAAATGTGCTTTTTTTTAAAAAAAAAATGCCCTTTTCTGTAGTGTAGCCCCATCCCTTCCAGATCCCTTAGCTGTTTATTTTCAACTTTCAAAACTTTTTTTTTTTTTACTTTTTACAGTTTTATTTTTCTGCAGTGTAGCGGTTCCCTCCCGCTCCAGCCCCGTGCACGCGCCCGCCCGCCGCGCCACGTGCACGCGCGCGCGCTCCCGTCTGTCCCGCCCCCGATCCCGCCCCCCTCCACTCCACTCGGCACATCGATGGCCGCCCACCCGCCTCCCAGACTTGCTCCCACCCACCAACGATACCGGCCACCGATGTCCGGTGCAGAGAGGGCCACAGAGTGGCTCTCTCTGCATCGGATGGCCAAGGGGGGTTATTGCAGGATGCCTCGATATCGAGGCATCACTGCAATAACCGGAAAGCATCTGGAAGCGAGCAGGATCGCTTCCAGCTGCTTTCCAGACCAAGGACGTACGCCACACGTCCTCGGTCATTAACTGTATTTTTTTTGAGGACGTGTGGCGTACGTCCTTGGTCATTAAGGGGTTAAAGGGACATGAAACCCAAAATTGTTCTTTCATGATTTAGATAGCTCATACAATTTTAAACAACTTTCTAATTTACTTCTATTATCAATTTTTCTTTGGTTTCTTGGTATTTTTTGTTGAAAAGCAGGGATGTAAGCTCAGGAGCTGGCCCATTTCTTGAGCACTATCAGCAGTTTTGCAAGAATGTTATCAATTTGCAGGAGCACTAGATGGCAGCACTATTTCCTGTCATGTATTGCTCCAGATGCCTACCTAGGTATCTTTTCAACCCAGAATGAAGCAAATTTGATAATAGAAGTTTATTGGAAACATTTTTTAAAATAGTATGGTCCAAAAAATATTTTCTCCTACATAGGTGTGTCCGGTCCACGGCTTCATCCTTACCTGTGGGAATATTCTCTTCCCTAACAGGAAATGGCAAAGAGGCACACAGCAAAAGCTGTCCATATAGCCCCTCCTCTGGCCCCGCCCCCCAGTCATTCTCTTTGCCGCTCTGAACAAGTAGCATCTCCACGGGGATGGTAAAGTGTTTGTGGTGTTTAGTTGTAGTTTTTATTTCTTCTATCAAGAGTTTGTTATTTTAAAATAGTGCCGGTTTGTACTATTTACTCTACAACAGAAAGTGATGAAGATTTCTGTTAAAGAGGAATATGATTTTAGCACAAGTAACTAGAATCCATTGCTGTTACCACACAGGACTGTTGAGCCAGAGAACTTCAGTTGGGGCTAACAGTTTGCAGACTCATCTGCTCCAGGTATGACAAGTCTCTTTTCTAACAACACATGGTAATGCTAGAAGACTGTCAGTTTTTCCCTCAGGGGACCGGTAAGCCATTTTCTTAGACTAAGTAACAGATTACAGGCTTATTTTTTGGGGGCTTTTGTACTGGTAGACACTGTTGTGGGCCAAATCGATTCACTTTTATTACATTTTTATGGCATTTCAAATGTTTTGTGAACATTAATACACTTTGGGGAACGTTTTAATCATTCCTGGCATTGTTTTAGACGCCTAATCTAGTCAGGAAGGCCCCTTCACTCTAGTATGCAGAGGGAGGAGGCCTAATTTTCGCGCCTCAGTTGCCCAGTTAATTTCAAAGGCAGTGCATGCAGCTTCGTGTGAGAGGGTCCTGTGGATAAGAAACAGACTCCGGAAGGCTTATTTCTGTGGTGAATAACCCCTAAGGAAGTTAAAAGCTACAGCAAAAGCTGTAGCAGGGACTGTAGTGTGTAAAACCGGTTAAATCGAACAATTAGCTCCGGTTTGCTTATTTAAGGGTCCAGAGACTTCATATTTGTTGTGCAATACTTTCAAAGCATTAAGACACTGGGGTAAAATTTTTTATAAAGATCGGATATTGCCTTCATAGTTTTTTGAACATTCAGAAATAAAGTGTGTCATTTTATTATTTAAAGAGACAGTAACGGTTTTCTTTAAAATAGTTTTTATTGCATTAATAGCCTGCCTAAATCTGCCTAACATGTCTGTGCCATCAGATAGCTTATGTTCTGTGTGTATAGAGGTCAAGGTGGTCCCCCCTTTAAGTGTATGTGATAATTGTGCCATGGCGTCCAAACAAAGTAAGGACAATACTGTACATTTAATAAAATTGCCCACGATGATTCTTCTAATGAAGGTAGTGGGGATAGTTCATCATCCTCTCCTTCTGTGTCTACACCAGTTTTGCCCGCGCAGGCGATACCTAGTACATCTAGCGCGCCAATGCTTGTTACTATGCAGCAATTAACAGCAGTAGTGGATAATTCTATAACAAATCTTTTATCCAAACTGCCAGCTTTTCAGAGAAAGCGTGATTGTTCAGTTTTAAATACAGAAAAGGATGAACAAGTAGACGCTGAAGATACCTTATCTGTTTTACCCTCACACCAATCGGAATTGGCAGTGAGGGAGGGGCTGTCTGAGGGAGAAATTTCTGACTCAGGAAAAATTTCTTAACAGGCAGAACCTGATATTTTAGCATTTAAATTTAAGCTAGAACATCTCCGCACCCTGCTTAAGGAGGTACTAGCTACTCTGGATGATTGTGATTCTTTGGTAATCATAGAGAAGTTGCGCAAATTAGACAAATTCTTAGAGGTCCCAGTGCACGCTGATGCTTTTCCGATACCCAAGAGGGTAGCGGACATAGTGAATAAGGAGTGGGAGAAGCCGGGTATACCGTTCGTCCCTCCTCCTATATTTAAGAAAATGTTCCCCATCGTAGACCCCAGAAGGGACGCCTGGCAGACGGTCCCTAAGGTAGAGGGGGCAGTTTCAACGTTAGCAAAGCGCACAACTATTCCTATAGAGGACAGTTGCGCTTTCAAAGATCCTATGGATAAAAAATTGGAAGGATTACTTAAAAAGATTTTTGTTCAGCAAGGTCTCCTTCTTCAACCAATTACGTGCATCATTACTGTCACCTCAGCGGCGTCTTTTTGGTTCGAGGAATTAGAAAGCTCGCTCCAGAAGGAGACTTCAGATGATGAAGTCATGGACAGAATTCACGCACTTAAGTTAGCTAATTCCTTTATTTTGGATGCCGCTTTTCAAATAACGAAATTAGCGGTGAAAAACTCAGGGTTTGCTATAGTAGCGCGCAGGGCGCTTTGGCTAAAATCCTGGTCGGCAGATGTGTCGTCCAAGACTAAATTACTTAATATTCCTTTCAAAGGTAAGACCCTTTTTGGGCCGGAATTGAAGGAGATTATTTCAGACATCACTGGGGGAAAGGGCCATGCCCTCCCACAAGATAGGCCTTTGAAGGCTAAGAACAAGTCTAATTTTCGTTCCTTTCGCAATTTTAGGAACGGACCGGCTTCTAACTCTGCAGCCTCTAGACAAGAGGGCAATGCTGCCCAGCCCAAACCTGCATGGAAACCTATGCAAGGCTGGAACAAGGGTAAACAGGCCAAGAAGCCTGCTGCTGGTACCAAGACAGCATGAAGGGGTAGCCCCCGATCCGGGACTGGATCTAGTAGGGGGCAGATTATCTCTCTTTGCTCAGGCTTGGGCAAAAGATGTTCCGGATCCCTGGGCACTAGAAATAGTCTCCCAGGGATATCTTCTAGAGTTCAAGGAACTTCCTCCAAGGGGAAGGTTCCACATGTCTCGCTTATCTTTAGACCAGAAAAAGAGACAGGCATTCTTTCATTGCGTAGGAGACCTATTAAAGATGGGAGTGATTCACCCAGTTCCAACAGCGGAACAAGGTCTAGGTTTTTACTCGAACCTATTTGTAGTTCCCAAAAAAGAGGGAACTTTCAGGCCAATTCTGGATTTAAAAATTCTAAACAAATTCCTCAGAGTTCCATCATTCAAAATGGAAACCATTCGGACAATATTACCAACAATCCAGGAGGGTCAATATATGACTACCGTGGACTTAAAGGATGCGTACCGGCATATTCCGATCCACAAAGATCACCATCAGTTCCTAAGGTTCGCCTTTATGGACAAACATTACCAGTTCGTAGCTCTTCCATTCGGTTTAGCCACTGCTCCCAGAATTTTCACGAAGGTACTAGGGTCCCTTCTAGCGGTTCTAAGGCCGAGGGGCATTTCTGTAGCACCTTACCTAGACGACATCCTAATCCAAGCGTTGTCCCTTTCAAAGGCAAAGACTCATACAGACATTGTCTTAGCCTTTCTCAGGTCTCACGGGTGGAAGGTGAACATAGAAAAGAGTTCCCTGTCCCCGTCCACAAGGGTTCCTTTTCTAGGAACAATAATAGATTCCGTAGAAATGAAGATTTTTCTGACAGATTTCCAAAAGTTAAAGCTTCTAAACGCTTGTCAAGTTCTTCAATCTATTCCTCAGCCTTCCATAGCTCAGTGCATGGAAGTAATCGGACTAATGGTTGCAGCAATGGACGTGGTTCCTTTTGCTCAAATTCATTTAAGACCTTTGCAACTGTGCATGCTCAAACAGTGGAATGGGGATTATGCGGATTTGTCTCACCAAATTCAAGTAGACCAGGTAACCAGAGATTCGCTCCTCTGGTGGTTGACTCAGGATCACCTGTCTCAGTGAATGAGTTTCCGCAGACCGGAGTGGGTCATTGTTACGACCGACGCCAGCCTCTTGGGCTGGGGCGCGGTCTGGGACTCTCTGAAAGTTCAGGGTCTATGGTCTTGGGAAGAGTCTCTTCTCCCGATAAACATTTTGGAACTAAGAGCGATATTCAATGCGCTCCTGGCTTGGCCTCAACTAGCGAAGGCCAGGTTCATAAGATTTCAGTCGGACAACATGACGACTGTAGCGTACATCAATCATCAGGGGGGAACAAAGAGTTCCTTAGCGATGAGAGAGGTCTCCAAGATCATCAAATGGGCAGAGGATCACTCCTGCCACCTATCTGCAATTCACATCCCAGGAGTAGACAACTGGGAGGCGGATTATCTGAGTCGTCAGACTTTCCATCCGGGGGAGTGGGAACTTCACCTGGAGGTCTTTGCCCAGTTAACCCAACTATGGGGTATTCCGGAGATTGATCTGATGGCGTCTCGTCAGAACTTCAAGGTTCCTCACTACGGGTCCAGATCCAGGGATCCCAAGGCGACACTAGTGGATGCATTGGTGGCGCCCTGGTCGTTCAATCTGGCTTATGTGTTTCCACCGTTTCCTCTCCTTCCCAGGCTTGTAGCCAGGATCAAACAGGAGAAGGCCTCGGTGATTCTTCTAATAGCTCCTGCATGGCCACGCAGGACTTGGTATGCAGACCTGGTGAATATGTCATCGGTTCCACCATGGAAGCTACCTTTGAGGCAGGATCTTCTAATACAAGGTCCATTGAGACATCCAAACCTAGTCTCTCTGCAACTGACTGCTTGTTAATTGAACGCTTGATTTTATCTAAGGGAGGGTTTTCAGATTTGGTTATAGATACTCTGGTCCAAGCCAGAAAACCGGTGACTAGGAAAATTTACCATAAAATATGGCTAAAGTATATCCGTTGGTGCGTCTCCAAAGGATTTTCTTGGAGTAAAATCAAAATTCCTAGAATACTTTCCTTTCTCCAAGAGGGTTTGGATAAAGGTTTGTCAGCTAGCTCTTTAAAAGGACAGATATCTGCTCTGTCTGTTTTGTTACACAAACGACTGGCAGCCGTGCCAGATGTACAGGTGTTTGTACAGGCGTTAGTTAGAATCAAGCCTGTCTACAGACCTATAACTCCTCCATGGGGTCTAAACCTAGTTCTTTCAGTTCTTCAAGGGGTTCCGTTTGAACCCTTACATTCCATAGATATTAAGTTACTATCTTGGAAAGTTTTGTTTTTGGTTGCTATTTCTTCTGCTAGAAGAGTTTTCTGAATTGTCTGCTTTGCAGTGTTCTTCTCCCTATCTGGTGTTCCATACAGATAAGGTAGTTTTACGTACCAAGCCTGGTTTTCTTCCAAAAGTGGTTTCCAACAGGAATATTAACCAGGAGATAGTTGTTCCTTCCCTGTGTCCGAATCCAGTTTCAAAGAAGGAACGTTTGTTACACAACCTAGATGTGGTCCGTGCTTTAAAATTCTACTTAGACGCAACTAAGGATTTCAGACAGTCTTCATCCTTGTTTGTCGTTTATTCAGGGAAGAGGAGAGGGCAGAAAGCTACTGCTACCTCTCTTTCCTTTTGGCTGAAAAGCATCATCCGATTGGCTTATGAGACTGCCGGACGGCAGCCTCCTGAACGAATTACAGCTCACTCTACTAGGGCTGTGGCTTCCACATGGGCCTTCAAGAACGAGGCTTCTGTTGATCAGATCTGTAAGGCAGCGACTTGGTCTTCACTGCACACTTTTACAAAATTTTACAAATTCGATACTTTTGCTTCTTTGGAGGCTGTTTTTGGGAGAAAGGTTTTGCAAGCCGTGGTGCCTTCCGTTTAGGTTGCCTTCATCCGTGTCCTAAAGCTTTGGTATTGGTTCCCACAAGTAAGGATGAAGCCGTGGACCGGACACACCTATGTAGGAGAAAACAGAATTTATATCTTACCTGATAAATTCCTTTCTCCTATGGTGTGTCCGGTCCATGGCCCGCCCTGGCTTTTTTTGTCAGGCTTAAAATTTTTTATCTCTATACACTACAGTCGCCACGGCAGGCGGGGCCAGAGGAGGGGCTATATGGAGAGCTTTTGCTGTGTGCCTCTTTGCCATTTCCTGTTAGGGAAGAGAATATTCCCACAAGTAAGGATGAAGCCGTGGACCACACACCGTAGGAGAAAGGAATTTATCAGGTAAGATATAAATTCTGTTTTTTGGGGGTTTCATATACCTTTAAATACAGGCATTTTTAAAAGCAAGAGAAAATGAAAAGCCTCCTGATCAAAAATGTAAAATTATTGAAAATCTAAAAATGGATTGAAGCATTTCAAAACCTGGAGTTGGTAGTGGATCAATGATTCTTCTAGCACGAATTCTCCACAGGTGCTTTTTAATAAATGTTTGGGTTGCAGAAATAGGCACGCTAGGAAAAACTAAATCCTTTAGATTGTTATAAAAAAAAATAGTGAGTTCTGTGCTTAGAGCCATAAACATCATCATCTGTATGATTTTATAGTTTGAAAAACAATCCTAAACCCCTAATTGTAGTGTATATCCTCTAGTGTACAGCTTTACATCAAATGTTGATACACAAAATAGAGCAAATATCCTAAAAAATGTGACTGCTAGTTGTCTGCACGTGTATGACCACTAATATCCTTCAGTTAATGTTTAGTTATTTTACCATCAAATCTTACAAGTTAGGAATAATTATTAAATGAACAAGATGATAGTTAATCATGATGATAACTGATCTGAAAACATAAGGGAGTTCTCCCCACGGCCAGATACCTACTGAGCAGGGACATAAGGGTGCTGTAGACTTGTTCAAGGCAACAATAATGGTAGAGCTCAGACTACAGGAAAGGTAAGGGAGACAGGGCTTATCTCTCACAGTCAGGATCTGCAGTTCTTTCTTTTAAGAGGGATAGGCACTCTCAGATGATGGAGGCTATTATGGCTCATGTATGTCTGGTAATAGTTTTTTTTTTCTTCTTCTTCATTTTAAACAATCTTTATTTTTCATATTTCGATATTAAATATTAACGCTAGATTACAAGTTTTGCGCTATAGAGGGTGCGAAACAAACGCAACAAAAGTTGCGTTATTTTACCCTCCATAGCACTGCCATTACAAGTTTCTAAAAAGCCAATGATTTGAATAGCCAATAGAATTTCAGTAGCTCTCATCCTATTGGCTGATTTGAACAGTCAATATGATTTCAGTAGCTCTCATCCTATTGGCTGATTTAAATTTTAAAAATCAAATCAGCCAATAGGAATGCAAAGGACGCCATTTTGAAAAGGCTCCCTTGCATTGAATATTCAGTGTGGGGCGGTGACCATATAAAAAGGAGGCTCCGCGCCGGATGTCTTCAAGGATGGTCCCGCTCTGCACCGCTTCAGAAACTGTAAGTGGTTGTCGAGGGTTAGTGTTAGTTTTTTTTGTAACTTTTTTTTTGGGTGTTTTTTTTTTTTTTGGATTAGGGTTTGGGCTTTTTTAAAAGAGCTAAATGCCCTTTCAAGGGCAATGCCCATACAAATGCCTTTTTTAAAGGGCAATGGGTAGCTTAAGTTTTTGTTAGTTATTTTTTTATTTTGGTGGTTTGGTTGGGTGGTGGGTTTCACTGTTGGGGGTTTTTGTATTTTTTTACAGGTAAAAGAGCTGATTTCTTTAGGGCAATGCCCTACAAAAGGCCCACTTAAGGGTTATTGGTAGTTTATTGTAGGCTAGGGTTTAAAAAAAAAAAATTTTTTTGGGGGGGGGGCTTTTTATTTTTATAGGGCTATTAGATTAGGTGTAATTGTTTTTATTTTGGGTAATTTTGTTTGTTATTTTTCGTAATTTAGCGTTTGTTATTTTTTGTAATTTAGTATTTTTTATTTTTTGTAATTTTAGACTTACATTTTTTTAGTAGTGTTAGTTTTTTTTAATGTGTAATTTAGTTTATTATATAATTGGTAATTATTTAAATTTTAGTATAATAGTTATGTTAGGTTAATTGTTAGTTTAGACTTAAGTTTTTTTTAATTTCACAGGTAAGTTTGTATTTATTTTTTGATAGGGATATTGTAATTTTAATTTAAAGTTAGGGGGTTGTTAGGTTTTGGGGTTAATAGTTTAATTTAGTGTTTTGCCATGTGGGGGGCTGGCGGTTTAAGGGTTAATAGGTTTATTTAGTGGCACTGATGTGGGAGGCCAGAGGTATAGGGGTTAATAACTTTATTTAGTGGCGGCGATGTTGTGGAGCAGCAACATAGGGGTTAATAGCTTTATAATAGTGTTGGGTTGCAGGGGAATAGGGGTTAACTTTATTATAGTGGTGGCGATGTCAGGGAGCGGCGAACTAGGGGTTAATAACTTTTATTAGTGGCTGCGATGTTGGGAGCGGCAGATTAGGGGTTAATAAGTTTTAAATAGTGTTTGCGATGCGGGAGGGTCTCGGTTTAGGGGTTAATAGGTAGTTTATGGGTGTTAGTGTACTTTGTAACAGTTTAGTTATGAGTTTTGTGAAACATTTTTGTGGCACAAAACTCTTAACTACTGCTCTCAGATAGCAGAATGGATTGTGTCGGTGTAGGCTGTAACGCAAGCATTTTAGCCTCACTGCACAACCTGTAATACTGGAGCTATGGAAATCCCACGCAAAAACTTCATTTTTTTGAGTGTGGGATTGATGTTGTGTTACAGGATAAAATGCTTGTGGTATAGTTATACCGACAAAACTCGTAATGGCTGCGTTACGGTTTTTACACTGAAATGGCCATTTTTTTCAGCGTTAAACGCAAAACTGGTGATCTAGGTGAATGAGAATAACAAAAAAGAAATACAATTGAGAAAAACAAAACTTCTTACACAATTGTTCTTTTCTTTTGCAATTATTTGTTCATAGATGAAGGGTAATTGTCCTGTGAAGTAAGATTTGCATGTCTCCAAAAGGTTGTGATGTAAGTCATTATATTAGTTCAGTGTTTTCTCACCTAGTTATGGCTCCTAATGGGAGCATTGTACTACAGGTAGAGATTAGAGGGGAGGCTAGGGAGGGTAAGAGTGAGGGAAATAAAAAAAACATAAACAAATAAGAGGGGAAGATGGGTGTCTAAACGCTTTAACCCCTTTACGACCAAGGATGTGTCAGGCACGTCCTACAAAAAAGTACAGTTAGTGACCAAGGACGTGCCTGACAGGTCCTCTGGGGTTTGAAGCTCTGTAACCAATCGTGGGAGGCCCATCGCTGGTGCTTGTTCCGGATCTTGTAACCGAGTGTCTGTGAGTGTGCGAGGAGGCAGGGCTTTGGAGCGTGCATGCGCACAGACATCAATTATAAAAGAAGGGAGAGGGAAAAATGGTTTGGAAAGGGATTCGGGAGGGGGTAAGGTATTGAGGGGGGGAAGCTACACTACAGAAAACTGGCTTTTTATATATTTTTTTTTTAAAAAAGGGTAAATTTGTTAGTAAACTGGGTACTGGCAGACAGCTGCCAGTACTTAAGATGGCGGCCAGTAGGTTGAGGGGGGAGGTTGGGCTTAACTGTTTGGGGGGTGATCAGCTCAGTTGTTTTTATTTATTTGATCGCATTTGTCAGTGAAATGGTGGCATGAAATATACCAAAATGGGCCTAGATCAATACTTTGGGTTGTCTACTAAACTACACTAAAGCTAAAATTAACCCTACAAGCTTACTAATTAACCCCTTCACTGTGCGCAGCGGCATTTAGCGGCCTTCTAATTACCAAAAAGTAATGCCAAAACCATAAATGTCTGTTATTTCTGAACAAAGGGGTTCCCAAAGAAGCATTTACAACAATTTGTGCCATAATTGAACAAGCTGTTTGTAAATAATTTCAGTGAGAAACCTAAAGTTTTTGAAAAAGTTAATGATTTTTTTTTATTTGATCGCATTTGGCGTTGAATTGGTGGCATGAAATATACCAAAATGGGCCTAGGTCAATACTTTGGGTTGTCTACTAAAAATATATATATACATGTGAAGGGTTATTCAGGAATGCCTGACATATATCAGTGTTCCAATGTAACTATTGTAATTTTAAAAAAAAAAATGGTTTGGAAATAGCAAAGTGCTACTTGTACTTATTGCCCTAAAACTTGCAAAAAAAGCAAAGAACATGTAAACATTGGGTATTTCTAAACTCAGGTCAAAATTTAGAAACTATTTAGCGTGGGTGTTTTTTGGTGGTTGTAGATGTGTAACAGATTTTGGGGGTCAAAGTTAGAAAAATTGTGTTTCTCCTGTTAAGTGTGGTCAGTCCACGGGTCATCATTACTTCTGGGATATTATCTCCTCCCCTACAGGAAGTGCAAGAGGATTCACCCAGCAGAGCTGCTATATAGCTCCTCCCCTCTACGTCACCTCCAGTCATTCTCTTGCACCCAACGAATAGATAGGATGTGTGAGAGGACTGTGGTGATTTTAATTAGTTTATTACCTTCAATCAAAAGTTTGTTATTTTATAATAGCACCGGAGTGTGTTATTCATTCTCTGGTAGAATTTGAAGAAGAATCTACCTGAGTTTTTTCTATGATTTTAGCCGGAGTAGTTAAGATCATATTGCTGTTTCTCGGCCATCTGAGGAGAGGTAAACTTCAGATCAGGGGACAGCGGGCAGATTAATCTGCAAAGAGGTATGTAGCAGTTTATTATTTTCTGACATGGAATTGATGAGAAAATCCTGCCATACCGTTATAATGTAAACTCAGCCTTAAATGCAGTAGATGTAGCTGGTATCAGGCTGTCATGTATGTATATTTTACACTTCAGTATTCTGGGGAATGGTACTTCACTGGATTTATACTGTATGCATAGACTTAACCTAATTTGCAGGGACTTGCAATAGGTTTTAAATAACAATTAATTTATTGAGGTTAAACGTTTTTTTGCTGGCATGTAAAATCGTTTATTTCTCTGAGGTACTGGGTGAAAAAATGTTTTGGGCACTATTTTTCCACTTGGCAATAGTTTTGTTTAAATTAAAGCAGTTTACTGATCTCTCTCACTGTTATGTGTGAGGGGGAGGGGCCATTTTTGGCGCTTTTACTACGCATCAAAAAACTCAGTCAGAAGTTCATTTTCTTCCTGCATGATCCGGTTCATCTCTACAGAACTCAGGGATCTCCAAAGCTTGTTTTGAGGGAGGTAATCATTCACAGCAGAGCTGTGAAGATTGTAGTTGACTGTGATAAAAAACGTTTATTTGTGTATTTTTTCTGCTGTCAGGGTTAGTTATCCTTTGCTAATGGGAACAATCCTTTGCTAAAATTGTATATTTCTTACAAAGATTTGATGCTATAACTTATTTATTTTCACATTATTGTAAATTACTTGAAAAGCATTTCCAAGTTGCTAGTTTATTGCTAGTGTGTTAAACATGTCTGATTCAGAGGAAGATACATGTGCTATATGTGCTAATGCCAAAGTGGAGCCCAATCGAAATTTATGTACTAATTGTATTGATGTTACTTTAAATAAAAGTCAATCTGTACAAACTGAACATATTTCACCTAACAACGAGGGGAGAGTTATGCCGACTAACTCGCCTCACGTGTCAGTACCTGCATCTCCCGCTCGTGTAGCGCCGAGTACATCTGGGCGGCCATTTCAAATCACATTACAGGATATGGCTACTGTTATGACTGAAGTTTTGGCTAAATTACCAGAACTTAGAGGCAAGCGTGATCACTCTGGGGTGAGAACAGAGTGCGCTGATAATATTAGGGCCATGTCAGACACTGCGTCACAGGTGGCAGAACATGAGGACGGAGAACTTCATTCTGTGGGTGACGGTTCTGATCCAAACAGACTGGATTCAGATATTTCAAATTTTAAATTTAAGCTGGAAAACCTCCGTGTATTACTAGGGGAGGTGTTAGCGGCTCTGAATGATTGTAACACAGTTGCAATACCAGAGAAAATGTGTAGGTTGGATAAATATTTTGCGGTACCGGCGAGTACTGATGTTTTTCCTATACCTAAGAGACTCACTGAAATTGTTACTAAGGAGTGGGATAGGCCCGGTGTGCCGTTCTCACCTCCTCCGATATTTAGAAAAATGTTTCCAATAGACGCCACCACACGGGACTTATGGCAAACGGTCCCTAAGGTGGAGGGAGCAGTTTCTACTTTAGCTAAGCGTACCACTATCCCGGTGGAGGATAGCTGTGCTTTTTCAGATCCAATGGATAAGAAATTAGAGGGTTACCTTAAGAAAATGTTTGTTCAACAAGGTTTTATATTGCAACCTCTTGCATGTATTGCGCCTGTCACGGCTGCAGCAGCATTTTGGTTTGAGTCTCTGGAAGAGACACTTCAATCATCTACACTAGATGAGATTACAGACAAACTTAAAGCCCTTAAGTTAGCTAACTCATTTATTTCAGATGCCGTAGTACATTTAACTAAACTTACGGCTAAGAATTCCGGATTTGCCATTCAGGCACGCAGAGCACTGTGGCTAAAATCCTGGTCAGCTGATGTTACTTCTAAATCTAAATTGCTTAATATACCTTTCAAAGGGCAGACCTTATTCGGGCCCGGGTTGAAAGAGATTATCGCTGACATTACAGGAGGTAAAGGCCATGCCCTGCCTCAGGACAAAGCCAAACCTAGGGCTAGACAGTCTAATTTTCGTTCCTTTCGTAATTTCAAAGCAGGAACTGCATCAACTTCCTCTGCACCAAAACAGGAAGGAGCTGTTGCTCGCTACAGACAAGGCTGGAAACCTAACCAGTCCTGGAACAAGGGCAAGCAGGCCAGGAAACCTGCTGCTGCCCCTAAGACAGCATGAATCGAGGGCCCCCGATCCGGGACCGGATCTAGTAGGGGGCAGACTTTCTCTCTTCGCCCAGGCTTGGGCAAGAGATGTTCAGGATCCCTGGGCGTTAGAGATCATATCTCAGGGATACCTTCTGGACTTCAAATCCTCTCCCCCAAGAGGGAGATTTCATCTGTCAAGGTTGTCAACAAACCAAATAAAGAAAGAAGCGTTCCTACGCTGCGTACAAGATCTTTTATTAATGGGAGTGATCCATCCAGTTCCGCGGTCGGAACAAGGACAAGGGTTTTACTCAAATCTGTTTGTAGTTCCCAAAAAAGAGGGAACTTTCAGGCCAATCTTGGATTTAAAGATCCTAAACAAATTCCTAAGAGTTCCATCGTTCAAGATGGAAACTATTCGAACAATTTTGCCCATGATTCAAGAGGGTCAGTACATGACCACAGTGGATTTAAAGGATGCTTACCTTCACATACCGATTCACAGAAATCATTACCGGTATCTAAGGTTTGCCTTTCTAGACAGGCATTACCAGTTTGTAGCTCTTCCATTCGGATTGGCTACGGCTCCAAGAATCTTCACAAAGGTTCTGGGTACTCTTCTGGCGGTACTAAGACCGCGAGGAATTTCGGTAGCTCCGTACCTAGACGACATTCTGATACAAGCTTCAAGCTTTCAAACTGCCAAGTCTCATACAGAGTTAGTACTGGCATTTCTAAGGTTGCATGGATGGAAGGTGAACGAAAAGAAGAGTTCTCTCTTTCCACTCACAAGAGTTCCCTTCTTAGGGACTCTGATAGATTCTGTAGAAATGAAGATTTACCTGACAGAAGACAGGTTAACAAAGCTTCAAAATGCATGCCGTGTCCTTCATTCCATTCAACACCCGTCAGTAGCTCAATGCATGGAGGTGATCGGCTTAATGGTAGCGGCAATGGACATAGTACCTTTTGCACGCCTACATCTCAGGCCGCTGCAATTGTGCATGCTAAGTCAGTGGAATGGGGATTACTCAGATTTGTCCCCCACTCTGAATCTGAATCAAGAGACCAGAAATTCTCTTCTATGGTGGCTTTATCGGCCACACCTGTCCAGGGGGATGCCATTCAGCAGGCCAGACTGGACAATTGTAACAACAGACGCCAGCCTACTAGGTTGGGGCGCTGTCTGGAACTCTCTGAAGGCTCAGGGACTATGGAATCAGGAGGAGAGTCTCCTTCCAATAAACATTCTGGAATTGAGAGCAGTTCTCAATGCCCTTCTGGCTTGGCCCCAGTTAACAACTCGGGGGTTCATCAGGTTTCAGTCGGACAACATCACGACTGTAGCTTACATCAACCATCAGGGAGGGACAAGAAGCTCCCTAGCAATGATGGAAGTATCAAAGATAATTTGCTGGGCAGAGTCTCACTCTTGCCACCTGTCTGCAATCCACATCCCGGGAGTGGAGAACTGGGAGGCGGATTTCTTAAGTGGTCAGACTTTTCATCCGGGGGAGTGGGAACTTCATCCGGAGGTCTTTGCCCAGATACTTCGACGTTGGGGCAAACCAGAGATAGATCTCATGGCGTCTCGTCAGAACGCCAAGCTTTCTCGCTACGGGTCCAGATCCAGGGATCCGGGAGCGGTTCTGATAGATGCTTTGACAGCACCTTGGACCTTCGGGATGGCTTATGTGTTTCCACCCTTCCCGATGCTTCCTCGATTGATTGCCAGAATCAAACAGGAGAGAGCATCAGTGATTCTAATAGCACCTGCATGGCCACGCAGGACTTGGTATGCAGATCTAGTGGACATGTCATCCTGTCCGCCTTGGTCTCTACCTCTGAAACAGGACCTTCTGATCCAGGGTCCATTCAAACATCAAAATCTAACTTCTCTGAAGCTGACTGCTTGGAAATTGAACGCTTGATTTTATCAAAACGTGGTTTTTCTGAGCCAGTTATTGATACCTTAATACAGGCTAGGAAGCCTGTTACCAGAAGGATTTACCATAAAATATGGCGTAAATACTTATATTGGTGCGAATCCAAGAGTTACTCATGGAGTAAGGTTAGGATTCCAAGGATATTGTCTTTTCTACAAGAAGGTTTAGAAAAGGGGTTATCCGCTAGTTCTTTAAAGGGACAGATTTCAGCTCTGTCCATTCTTTTACACAAACGTCTGTCAGAAGTTCCGGACGTTCAAGCTTTTTGTCAGGCTTTAGCTAGGATCAAGCCTGTGTTTAAAACTGTTGCTCCGCCATGGAGTTTGAACTTAGTTCTTAATGTTTTACAGGGTGTTCCGTTTGAACCCCTTCATTCCATTGATATCAAGTTGTTATCTTGGAAAGTTCTGTTTTTAATGGCTATTTCCTCGGCTCGAAGAGTTTCTGAGTTATCTGCCTTACATTGTGATTCTCCTTATCTGATTTTTCATTCAGACAAGGTAGTTCTGCGTACTAAACCTGGGTTCCTACCTAAGGTGGTCACTAACAGGAATATCAATCAAGAGATTGTTGTTCCATCTTTGTGTCCTAATCCTTCCTCGAAACAGGAACGTCTGCTACACAATCTAGATGTAGTCCGTGCCCTGAAATTTTATCTACAGGCAACTAAGGATTTTCGTCAAACGTCTTCCCTGTTTGTCGTTTATTCTGGTCAGAGGAGAGGTCAAAAAGCTTCGGCTACCTCTCTCTCTTTTTGGCTTCGTAGCATAATACGATTAGCCTATGAGACTGCTGGACAGCAGCCTCCTGAAAGAATTACAGCTCATTCTACTAGAGCTGTGGCTTCCACTTGGGCCTTTAAGAATGAGGCTTCTGTTGAACAGATTTGCAAGGCTGCAACTTGGTCTTCTCTTCATACTTTTTCCAAATTTTACAAATTTGACACTTTTGCTTCTTCGGAGGCTGTTTTTGGGAGAAAGGTCCTTCAGGCAGTGGTTCCCTCCGTATAAAGAGCCTGCCTGTCCCTCCCGTCATCCGTGTACTTTTGCTTTGGTATTGGTATCCCAGAAGTAATGATGACCCGTGGACTGACCACACTTAACAGGAGAAAACAAAATTTATGCTTACCTGATAAATTCATTTCTCCTGTAGTGTGGTCAGTCCACGGCCCGCCCTGTTTTTATGGCAGGTTAAAAAAATTTTTGGATTATACTCCAGTCACCACTACACCCTTGGGCTTCTCCTTTCTTGTTTGTCCTTTGGTCGAATGGCTGGAGGTGACGTAGAGGGGAGGAGCTATATAGCAGCTCTGCTGGGTGAATCCTCTTGCACTTCCTGTAGGGGAGGAGATAATATCCCAGAAGTAATGATGACCCGTGGACTGACCACACTACAGGAGAAATGAATTTATCAGGTAAGCATAAATTTTGTTTTTTTTCAATTTTTCCAACATATTTTATTACAAATTATAGTAAATTATAAGATATGATGAAAATAATGGTATCTTTAGAAAGTCCATTTAATGGCGAGAAAAACTGTATATAATATGTTTGGGTACAGTAAATGAGTAAGAGGAAATTTACAGCTAAACACAAACACAGCAGAAATGTAAAAATAGCCCTTGTCCCTAACGGTCAGAAAATTGAAAAGTGCTTTGGTCACTAAGGGGTTAAAGTAGTGTAGTTACAATGATGTGTTGAAGATAGTGGGTTTGTGGTCCATATTTTCAAGGTGTTTTTGAGTTCCATTTCTTTATCATGTACTCATGAATCTCGATTCTATTCTCTCTCATAAAACAAAATCTTTCAAGTTGAAGGAGTTGTCACCTGAGTTTTCCACTCCTGAACTGTGGGTGTATTTTGAGGTTTCCAGTGCCTATGTATTAATATGTAACACTGTTTAACATTATGTAAAGTAGATTATTTTTTATTTTATTTTTGTTTTTGTTTTTTTTTTGTTTTTTTTGGTGGGGGTTAACAGGGCCACTCCTGGACCCATTCTAAAATTCCTATATACATGGAATATGGACCACTTTGGGTCTCTATATATTATTCATCACATTAGGAATCTTAAATATTATACAATTAAATATAGGTAATTATAAAAGTCATCACACTAAACAACACGCATACCATAAAAGGTAATTATATAACTAAAGTCATGTGCAAACCTCAACATAAGTGCAGGGCGAAAAAACTTTAAAACATCACATAATATGTCGCCTATCCGGGCTAGCATTCCCACTGTAATAGACACTATTTGTGGAGCTATATATGAGTTAGCACAGCCTCATAGTACACATTATAGGAAAACAGTGCACAAAAAGATAGGGCACAAATATAAATCAGTACCTCACATCATTCCTCTGCTTTAAGTGTGTAGCTCCAAAATCATACAACATACTGCACTTAGATCCTTTTTCCTAATCACTAACTAGTCATCCACATTTTATAAAGGATACCCATATGTGCATGTTCACCCAAGCAGAGGCTTAATTATATAAATACACAATTATATAGAGCATTTCCCAAAGCATGTAAATTTGCATTATGGAGTGTGGAAGTCCAACTATGCAACTCATAGCGTCCTGGGCCTTAACTTCAGACCTCACGATCTTCATCAAAGTGCCTGAGTCTAAAACAAAGGCAGGGTATTATATCAAGCCCTCCGGTATAGGGTTTCCACTATACTTGGGGCCGACTTTCACAGGGTTATTAGGATACCTGGAGCCTTCTGATGATTCGACCATCCCCTGGCCCTCCACATATCACCCATATAGCAAGGTCTTCAACTGACCCCGACTGACACAGCTGTCCCAGTCCAGAGCACCTCCCGGAACACTATAAGATTTCAAGATGACAGGACAACAGGGGGCTACCCGCTCTAAGTTCTCACCGGCAGAACCAATCACTGGGGAGCCGGCCGCTCTCCTCCATGTGACCCAGTAAGCAACGATGACCTGGAGCTCCTCAGTGAGATAACCGCCCCATGCCTCCCTTAGTATTTGCCCGTTGGGGTTAACTCCTGCCGTCGCACTCATCCCCTCAGGCAAGCAATGATCTAAGGGAGCTCCGACTTCCTCACCATCACCTCCCAAGTTGACCTCTTCAGGGTTGGTTTCACTCCTCTCCCTTTCCGAAAAAGCAGCTCTGGCGTACGCGTTCTCATCCCGCTGCTGATCTGCGCCACGCTGCGTATTTGATATTATCTGCACCACTTTAGGAGGCCCAGAAAGTGTCTCTGCAAGGGCGCTTGTCAGTGCCATGAGGCGATCAAATCTGCGGCTTATCTGCAGGTCGGTCGGCTTTCGCAAACAGGGCTTGAATCATGTAGTAGAGGTCCTCCTCCATGATATGCGATTATTCTCTGTCTGGGTAGTGTAAAAGGAGATTTTGCAAATATCTCCATATACCCGGTTCCCCGGGGGGGGGTGCTGAGGATTCCCTCAGTGGAGGCCGCCAAGAATAAACCCCAGCAGTCCGGTCTGAGAGACCCTGAGGTTGCACAAAAAAGATATTGCCTTATCTAGGAACTATTCCCTTTCTGGTGGTTTAATATTTTAAGCTTGATGGCATCTGAATATTTTATTACATGGCGGAATGTAATTTAGTCTGCCAGAGCTCTCAGTTTTGCGGCCATCTTCAGCCTAAGCCCGGACACGCCCCCATTATTTTTTATTTTATCTTTTAATTTAGGTAGATTATGGAAAAGTGTGAGTGGGTGTTTTGGGAGAGATACTTCTAGTTTGGTTTCAATTAATTTTTTTTTCTTCCAAAATCTGTTTTCTTGAAAGATAATAAATGTAAAAGCAAATACACATAATTGTCATATTCAAATGTGTACAAAAAAATTAATGTATACAGTTTAGAAAGCATAACATACGAGATCTTGATCAAAAAGTACAACGTTGTCTAAACATTTTGTGTAGTAAAAAACTGAAACAGACATTATTTATCTTATTTAGAACTAGTGATATAAACGTGATGTATGTCATATTATCAAAATGATTAATCTGATGAAATAATCTGTGCTAGGGTCAACCAGTAACAGTTTTACCTATAAAAAGTCATAATAGATAAACTGGAACTATAATAAGTGGTTAATGGACTGTTAGAAAATTAAGTTCATGGCTGAAATGCCCGGGAATAAGTTGAGTAACTAGTATGGTGAAGAAGAGGTTAAGGATTAGAGAGATAAAAAATAAAAAAAAGAAGAAGTTAGGAGAGGAAGGAAATATATATCTATGTAGGCGCTTGAAGACCCCCAAGTATATATATGTGTAGGTATACCCTATTTTTGCAACCAAGCGTCCCACACTAGCCAGTAGACGTCCATCTGATCGATCAAATTGTAGAAATGTCTCTCCATAATTGCCATATAGTCAATTACACCTTTTGATTTCTGAAAGGCTAGGGGGGTTGGGGGATTTCCAGGACCTTGCTATGCAAAGTTTTGTTGCCGTGAAAATGTACACCAACATTCTCCTCGACATCTGCGTTATATCCTCTCCCAATATATGTAGTAGGGCACCAAGTGGTGAAATCTGATTTATTAACTGTAAAGATTTACACATATCTTTAACTTCTCTCCACATCAGAGATAATTTCGGGCATGCCCACCAAATATGGAAGTCGGAGCCCTCGTCTCCACATTCTCGCCAGCACATGGGAGAAGACTCTGGGAACATTTTGGACAATTTAACAGGGGTTCTGTGCCATTTTAGTAATACCTTGATATATACTTCTAGCATGGTGACACAATGTATGGTTTTCTTTGTAAGAGAAATAGCCCTTTCCCAATCTTGATCAGGAATGTTGGTGCCTAATTCTCGGATCCAGGCCTTATATTGCCATGGAATACCTTGGGTAAGGTCTGAAAGGAGGAGGTAATAGTACAATGTAAGAGGTTTGGGTTGTTTACAACCCCTGTTCCAACCGACTTCCCATGGTGAAAGTTTCCTAATAGTATCAGTAAGAAACCCCCAAGTTTTCAGGAAACTAATAACTCTTATGGACTCAAAAGGAAACCAAGGTGGGGTTGGGTTAAATCTGGTTTTTAGGAGCGAAAGGTCTAAGGTTTGCTGTTGTGTGAAAAAATCTCCTATAGTGGAAAAACATTTTGATACCCAATCACCTGAATGAATATTTTTGAGGTCCCAAAATAATGCCACCGTCCCATGTATTGGCGACGGATGGGGAGCGATCAGTAATCTATGTCTTAGATATTGCCAAATGCTTAAATTATGTTTAACTACCACATTATGTACAGACAGTTGGAGTTTGGTTTTGTTGGGGACCCAGATTAGATCTATCAGACCTAGGTCTTCCGGTATCCCCGAGGCCTCTAGGGGATACCAGCCTGGTCTATCTTCTTTGATGCTCCACTCAGAGACTTGAGATTATCTTGTAGCTTTGTAGTATGTGAAGATATTAGGTGCCGCTATGCCCCCTCAAGAAAAGGATCTATGTAATGTGTTAAAGGCAATTCTGGGGGCTTCGTTTTGCCATATATAGTTAGCAAAAAGTTTATGAATCTGAAATAGGGTGGGTTTTGGAACATTAAGTGGGATACATCTGAATATATATATATATATATATATATATATATATATATATAACCTTTGGGATCAGGGACATTTTTACCGCAGCTACTCTACCTAACTAAGACAGCTCTTTAAAGTCCCATTTCTCTATCAAGTCCCGGAGATTACGAAATAATAAACTAATTATCATGAATTATCTGTTCGGGGTCCGCGCTCAGGAGGATACCCAGGTGTTTCTAGTTTTGCGTAGACCATGAGAATGAGTATAGGGACTGCAAGCTTGTCAAAGTGGATTGGTCTATTTGAATGGGGAATCCCTCAGTCTTAGCGAAATTGATTTTATAAAAACTGAGTTCACCAAAGTGATGAATCACATTAAAGACTGCGGGTATAGAGGTCAATGGCCTCGTTAAAAGCAGGGTCACATCGTCAGCGAAAAGGACTATCTTTTCTGGGGGGATGTGATTGGTACTCCTACTATCTGGTCAAATTGTCTGATTCTCTGGGCATACGGTTCCATTGCCAGCGCAAAAATGAGTGGAGAGAGAGGACAGCCCTGCCTGGTTCCATTGCTAATTGAAAACTCAGCAGAGCAAAATCCCCTGCCTTTCACTGCTTTCAATGAATTTAAAGAATCCTCCCACCACCCTCCCAGTCTCTCGCATCCCCAACAGATATGCAGGATGTTACCATCATCTCCACAATGTTTCCAGCATTTACCGGCTGTTCGTTTAAATATAGTTCTGAGGCATACTGATGTTAAGTACCACCTAGATAGGAATTTGTAATGAGATTCCTGAATCTTGGCTGAGACTGAGGCTTCTGTATGGTGCGAGAATCTTCATGCCATTTGTGCATGTATGAGTTAAGGGTATTTCTGTCTGGGATGAGGAGGAATTGGTATAATTTGGATATAAGATGTTTAGATCTAGGGTGCATGAGGCACAATTTTTTTAAAAAAACTTTTAGTTGTCTGGACAAATTGTGTTTCTGTTTATGTGTGTTAAAAAGTAATATAGTTGGGAGAACCATGTGAAATTATAGCCTTGTTCTTTTAATTATTCTAGCTGTTTCAGTTTTGAGTCTGTTAGTATAGTGAGTATGGCTGATTTGCATATCGGAGATGGGCTTTGTGTATCTGTCTTGAGGCTATAGGATGGTGCTTTTGGATTATGCATGAGGGAGAGGTGAATATTCTGATGAGATCTGTGGGGATGACTTAATTATTTTATCTCATTGGGTAAATAATTCATCTAGTATGGGGTAATCTTTTAAATGTGGTGACATCCCAGGGCCCCCGCATTGTCGATTTGTAAAATTTCTCTGCTAATCTGCACCCATAGCTTGTCTGGTGCATTTGAGCAGAATTAAATTTGATGTTGTAAGGTTATTGCATTTTTGTATTTCTTTAGATTGGGTTGGCCCAGTCCTCCTGACTTTTTAGGAAGATATAAATTAACTCTACTTATTCTCGGTTTGATGTTTTTCCAAATTCATTTTTCAATTTCTCCCTGCATTCTGTTCATGTAGGTGTAGTGTAAAGAAATGTGTAGGGTCTGGAGATAATATAATATTCTAGGTAGAATATTCATTTTTATTATTCCTATTCTTCCTAGCCATGATACCGGTTTATTTTTCCAGGATGAAAGATCGTGTATGATGTCTGCTAATAGTTTATTTTATAATTTTCATTGAATAGGCTGGGTACTGAGGAAGTGAGGTATATCCCTAAATATTTTAGTTTTTGTGTTTGTACTTTTACCGGGCATCTGGATAGAATTGGGGATAATTTGGTCTGTGGAGTTGAAATGTTTAGTAACGCTGATTTAGATAAATTTAAATGGAAGTTTTAACCTTTTCGTATAAAGCAAATTTCTTTAGAGTTTCAGGTAATGACACACTGTGGTTTGAGATAGTTAACAGAATATTGTCAGCATATAAAGTGATTTTATGTTCAGATTCACCCAATTTTATCCCTGATATTAAAGTATTATTTCATTTTTTATGTGCGAATGCTTCCACTGAAATAGCAAAGAGGAGGGGGGATAAGGGACAGCCCTGAAGTCCCTTATCCCCAGTTTTTATTTGAAATTTATCTGATAGAATTCCATTTACTTTTACCTGAGCTGAAGGTTGGAAATATAAAGAAAATACATTATTTATAAATTAATGTCTGAATTTCATGTGTGACTTAGTGGATCTGAGAAAATCCCATCCCACCCTGTTGAATGCCTTTTCCGCATCTGTGGAAGAGGAGCATCAAGACTTTATTTTTTGCATAAGTTATTAGTTGTGTGATTTTAATAGTGTTGTCCCTTGCCTCTCTGCCTGAGATGAAACCAGTTTCATCTGGGAAATGAGAAAGAAATTTATTTATTCGATTTGCCAGAATCTTGGCGAAAAGTTTTAGGTTTGGATAAGATTGTTATATGTGCCGATAGCATAGTGGAGGGAAATCCTCCTGATTCTTCTATTTTTTTGAAGAGGTTGGTTAAGCGGGCTGCTAAGTTTCTCTAAACGTTTTATAGTAGTTTGCGCTGAAGCCGTCCGGTCCGGGGCATTTCCCGTATGTAATTCTTGGATAGCTGTTTTGACTTCCTCTAGAGAGAGAGGATCTTCCAGAGAGTCTATTTCTTCCAACGATAGTGTCGGAAGAGAGACATTCGGAAATAAGTTATTTATGTGTTGCTGTGTTGTGTGTTTGGGCCTGATTTTTAAGATTGTACAGTGATTCATAATATTTGTGAAATATCTCGGCAATAGCTGGGTTGTTCTTATATATTTGGCCTTGAGTGTCTTTTACGGAATGTATATGTGACTTAAATTGTTTGTGTTTTATATTAGACTGGCTAAAAGTTTTCAGGCTTTGTCACTGTATTCATAATATTGTTGACGTGGTAAAGCTGTTTTTGCTGGTGGTCTGCTATTAAGAAATGTTTAATGTCTTGTCTAGTTTCTGTCAGTTTGTTTAGCAAGTCTAGGTCAGATGGATTATGTTTGTGGGATCTTTCTAGTTTTTTGGCCTGATCTAGCAGGTCTAGGTATTTTAATCTATGTTGTTTTTTAACTTTAGCACTCTGTTTGATACATTTGCTCCTTAGGACGCACTTGTGTGCCTCCCAAGTGGTGGTGGTGGTCGGTAATTCACCTGTGTTATTTATAAGGAAATATTCAGTGATAGTTTTTTCAATATCGGTCTTAATCAGGGGATCATTTAATAGTCTATCATCCAGTTGCCATATAAATGGGCGGTCAGGTATATCTGGCAAATCTAGCCAGTATCATACTGGGGCATGATCAGACCATGTGATTGGGAGAATATCTGCTGAATAGACATGAGCTAATCTAATTTGATCCACTAGAATATAGTCAATTTGAGAATAACCCTGGTGAGGATGCGAGAAAAAGATGAAATCCCTCTCCTCTGAGTGATACAGTATCTCACAAAAGTGAGTACACCCCTCACATTTTTGTAAGTATTTTATTATATCTTTTCATGTTACAACACTGAAGAAATGACACTTTGCTATAATGTAAACTAGTGAGTGTACAGTCTGTATAACAGTGTAAATTTACTATCCCCTCAAAAGAACTCAACACACAGCCATTAATGTCTAAACCGTTGGAAACAAAAGTGAGTACACCCCTAAGTGGAAATGTCCAAATTGGACCCAATTAGCCATTTTCCCCTCCCCGGTGTCATGTGACTCGTTAGTGTTACAAGGTCTCAGGTGTGAATGGGGAGCAGGTGTGTTAAATTTGGTGTTATCGCCCTCACACTCTCTCATGCTGGTCAATGGAAGTTCAATATGGTACCTCATGGCAAAGAACTCTGAGGATCTGAAGAAAAAAAAAAGAATTGTTGCTTACATAAAGATGGCCTAGGCTATAAGAAGATTGCCAAGACCCTGAAAAACTGAGCTGCAGCACAGTGGGCAAGACCATACAGCGGTTTCACAGGACTGGTTCCAATCTTTGGGAAATAGACGTATGAGTGCTGCCAGCATTGCTGCAGAGGTTGAAGGGGTGGAGGGTCAGCCTGTCAGTGCTCAGACCAAATGCCGCACACTGCATCAAATTGGTCTGCATGGCTGTCGTCCCAGAAGGAAGCCTCTTCTAAAGATGATGCACAAGAAAGCCCGCAAACAGTTTGCTGAAGACAAGCAGACTAAGGACATGGATTACTGGAACCATGTCCAGTGGTCCGATGAGACCAAGATACACTTATTTGTTTCAGATGGTGTCAAGCGTGTGTGGTGGCAACCAGGTGAGGAGTACAAAGACAAGTGTGTCTTGACTACAGTCAAGCATGGTGGTGGCAGTGTCCTGATCTGGGCCTGCTTGAGCACTGCCGGCACTGGGGAGCTACAGTTCATTGAGGGAACCATGAATGCCAACATGTACTGTGACATACTGAAGCAGATTATGATCCTCTCCCTTCAGAGATTGGGCCACAGGGCAGTATTCCAACATAACGACTCCAAACACAACTCCTAGATTACCACTGCCTTGCTAAAGAAGCTGAGGGTAAAGGTGTTGGACTGACCAATCATGTCTCCAGACCTAAACCCTTTTGAGCATCTGTGGGTTATCCTCAAATGGAAGGTGGGGTTGCGCAAAGTCTCTAACATCCACCTACTCCATGATGTCATCATGGAGGAGTGGAAGAGGACTCCAGTGGCAACCTGTGAAGCTCTGGTAAACTCCATGACCAAGAGGGTTAAGGCAGTGCTGAAAAATAATGGTGGCCACACAAAATATTGACACTTTAGGCCCAATTTGGACATTTCCACTTAGGGGTGTACTCACTTTTGTTGCCAACGTTTTAGACATTAATGGCTGTGTTGAGTTATTTTGAGGGGACAGCAAATTTACACTGTTATACAGGGTGCACACTCACTACTTTAAATTATAGCAAAGTGTCATTTCTTCAGTGTTGTAACATGAAAAGATATAATAAAATATTTACAAAAATGTGAGGAGTGTACTTACTTTTGTGAGATACTGTAGGTGTGCCAAGTATCATGAACCGCTAGGTCCTTTAATGTGTTGTTGCAATTCTTAAGTATTTTTTTTTGGAGAATGTAGCGATTCCTTTAGAGGTGTCTAGATAGGGGTCTAGTGGGAGATTCAAGTCGCCTGCTATTAATAGAGAACCTTTGCGTACCTCTAAGATCTTAGCAGATAATGCCTTTAAGAAGGATTGTTGCTTTGTGTTTGGTGTGTAAACGTTGACTAACGTGGCTGGTTTACCATATATTAAGCCTACTATTATTAGGTATCTACCTTCTGTATCTTTTTCCCCCTGAATCAGTTGAAAGGGTATGATCTGTTTAATTGGAATGCCCACCCCATTTATTTTTTTGTGGGCCAGAGGAGAAATACGTGAGGGGATATTTAGGATTAGGCCAATTTGGTTCCCTTTTTTTTTTAAAGGGGGTCTCTTGTAGAAAAGAGATATATCCTTGCTACCTGTCAATTTCCTGTATTACCATTGAATTTTTTTTGGGTGTATTAAGGCCCTTTTTGTTAAGTGTAATGATGCTCAGTGATCTCATGATTTGGGAGGGAGTCATGGTGTTGTTTTTAGGGTAACAAAAGAGAGAGAAAAAAAAAAGAAAAGGGACAGTACAATTTTGAAAAAATTCAAAAAGTATTGAACAATATACAAACAGTGAAAGAATAATTACGTTATAGGGGCCGATTTAACAAGCTCTGTATCGGCCCTAATGCCTCTGTTTCCGCGTGAGCCTTTAGAGGCTTGCTGGAAACAGGAGTTAAGAAGTAGCGGTCTTAAGACCCCTGCTCCTTAACTTGTACGCCTGCTCTGAGGCGGTGACAGCAATCCGCCCAATCGATTGACACCCCCTGCTAGCGGCCGTTTGGCTTCGATTGTCCAGGGGGCGGCATTGCACAAGCATTTCTAGTGAAATGCTTGTGCAATGACAAATGTTAACATCGTATGCTGTCGGCATTTTTCGATGTGCGGCGGACATGATCGCTACAGCGGATCATGTCCGTTCGCACCTTCATAAATCGGGCCCTTAGGCTAGTGTTTCACCCAACTCACAAAAGGTTGTTGAGTTCAAGCACTCAGCCTGATAAACATATAGTAGATCAACCAAAAGAAATTTCCAACAAATAGTAAATAACAATTGAGGGTAATATCGCTGCCATTGACTTGCGAGAAAATAATAAAATTGTGTTAACAATGATCTATAATATACCCAAACTATGGTGTAAGAAATCCCACGTCAAGGGACCAACTGAGATAATCACTAATGAAATATATTTATCCTAATGTCTCTGAGAAGTTCAACAATTTGGTGAAAGAGGTATTAGTGGGTATGAACCATAAAGAATAAGTGTACAATTTGAATCTAGTGAGCAATACATTTGGTAACAGTGTAGAGCATAACTAAGTAAAACAAATACTTATTGAGTCCACACGGAATTACTGAGGAGTAGGGACTGTTTCCCAGGTGTTCAGGAATCTAGAAGCAATAGTTCATCTTGATTGGTGGTTTTTGGGATTGGAGTGGGTAGATCTAGCTGTCTGCAGAAGTCTGCTAGGTCTTTTTGAAATCTGTAGATTACGGATTTTCCAATTCTGGTGGCAATAATGCTGACAGGGAATCCCCACCTGTTGTATGGTATTTTCTGTTCCCTTAACACCAATGTAATGTGCTTGAGGTCTCTCCTCTTCTGGAGTGTAGCTGGGCTTAGATATGGAAAAAAACGCAACTCTATTCCTGCATGCGTTAGATGTTGTTTTGATCCTTCACATTTTAATATACCTGTCCTGATAATTCAGAAGATTGATTATAATATTTCTCGGTGTGGCTTTTTGAGGTGGTTTAGGCCTCAATGCTCTGTGCACTTTTTCCATGACGAGATCCTTGGAGGATGGGTCACCTTTAATTGTGCAAAACACATCTTGAAGGTATCCTGGGAGGGATATAGGAGTGATTGACTCAGGTATACCACATATTCGAATATTGTTTCTTCTATTTCTGTTATCTAAGTCCTCAACTTTTTCCATGAGAAAGTAAATGTAATTTTCATGAGTTTGTAGTTGGTGGGAGGATTTTACAAAATCGTGTTGTAGTCTTTCTTGTTTTTCTTCCATAACTATTACTTTTTGTGATACAGATGTGAGGTCTTTTTTATGTTGCCAAATAGTTGTCGCATTTCAGACAGTACAGCTTTTATGTCCTCTTTAGAATATAGGTTTTTAAGATCTTGTTTTGTAATACATGCATCATCAGTACCATCTATTGAAGTGCTTTGGTCTGTAGTAGGGCTGCACGATTTTTCGCGGTTGACATTTTAAACCGTGATTAACCGACGCGGTTTAAAAACTGCAAGAGTCCACGTTTTTTTTTTTTTTTTTAATTCAGCTTTCCCACAGTCAGTGCAGGGACATTGAGTGAAGCGCATCTGGAATATATGATCGCATGATAATTTAGGTCTATAATATAGCCTGAATGTATTGTGTTTTGTTAGTTTCTTCAAATACTTTATTTATAAGCGGTCATAGATTTTGTTGCCTATTATTGAAAACAATATATTCCTTATTTAAATGCGGGTTCTCGCTAGAGTAGGTGTGACCGGGCTCCAGCTAACGCCCCTTTTCCTGTGCTTGCACGCACTTTGTTCCGGATCCATACCTTGGCCATGCCCAGGCGGCCGTTTGTGACCGGTTAACGTGTAGGATAGGCTGTGGCCCCCAGGATCGGCATAGTACGTGTTACAGGTATTAACCGGCTGGAGGTTCGGTGTGACACAGCTCAACGTGGCAGGAAGAGGTTTGTCTCTAGCTGGGTGAGTCACCGATTACACTTCACCCCAGGTGTGACTCGCAGTGTCTACATGTCCTTTGGTTTTTTGCCTAGTGTTGAGCAATACCCATATTAAACCTTCCATAAGTCAACCTTTAATTCATTCACTCTATGATAGTCTCTCTAAAAATGATCAGAAATGTCTAACCAAGACATATATACGGTTCTTTAAAATACTGTTTGAAATGTGGATATATATGTATATGTGTGTGTGACTGTGTGTGTGACTGTGTGTATGTATATATATATATATATATATATATATATATATATATAGACACACACACACATGTGGTTTGTATTTTTATGCTCTTGGAGTGTATTGGGCATTGAGAAACATGTACATTAAGATTCTGTAGTTCTAAATAATTTTGTTATTGAAGAATTAGGGTGTTATAGTCATTTATAAGAAAATTGCGATTTTTTTTTTAAAAAAAATTGCGATTTTATTTTTTGCCCATATCGCCCAGCCCTAGTCTGTAGGCTATATGGTACAAGAGGGTTGAAGAGCAGTTGGTTTGTCTGCTGGTGTCTCTGTGATTTTCAGAAATTGGCTCATAGAAGAGGATTTGGATGTTTTATCAATTTTATTAAGTTTTCTCTGAGACATCTTATATTGTGGTAGCTCAATTAATTTAGTGCTTATTATATATATGTAGAGTTGGAATATGGAATTGGAGAGAAAAGCAATGTATTAGTCCTGTTTATCCTGCCGGTTTCAAAGGGACAATCTCTTATGCATAATGGCTGTCCAGAGTTAATATAAGGCCTTTGACTGGACCAAAGCTATTCTCAATGTCTAGCTTTACGGTGTCCTAAGGAGCAACCTCTACTGTTTGTATAGAGTATTGACCGATTATGTTGTTTTAAAGCCTATATGACAATTTTCAAGCCTTTCAGTTCCCTTTACCCTAGCTGTTTTATTTGTGTGAGCTACCTTGCTGTCTATTTATGTTCGCCCCAATACGTATGCCATTTGTTTTCTGGCTGTGTAAGGTGTACCTACTGATTCTGCTGCTAGTCAGCAGATGTGTTGAGAGGTATCTAGGAGTACAATCTGGTTTAAAGGATCGTGAGATGAACTGCGATCCTTCATTAGGCCTAAGCGCCATCTGGTAGTAGTGGTCGATAGCGACCTGTCTTTTCCTCTCTCTGGCTGAAGTCCTTTTGCGTTATGAAAGCGTTCTGATGTTGATCTTATTTAAATCCTCCAAGTCTGGGATATGGTGTGATGCCGATCATCTCTGGGACCACTTCCTTTAGGTTTGTGCGCATCACCATGTGTCTCTCAGAAAGTCTGTTGTGGTGAATGTTGACAAGGGCTCATTTACTTGGTTTGCTCAGCTTTTATATAGTGCGGTAGCTTCCCCGTAGTTGATGTGGGTAGGATTCCGGTTTAAAAGATGATTAATGCCGCCCTAGTTTATTAAAGGCTCCAGCAAGGCCTAGGAGCTAAAGTCTCAAGCAGCCATCATCCTGCATGACTCAGCTCCTCTCCCCGTCTGGTAATACTTTTAATCTTTTCAGCTATGAGTTGCTTTTGAATGTATGCCCAATGGCGGCACATTTACGAGTCTGCATATGAGCTCAAATCTTGTTTAGAGTCAGTGGCATTCTGAGCCTTTTCAATGAGAATATGGGTACTTGTTTTATGAAACGCATAGGGCTAGATTACAAGTGAAGCGCTATTTAGTGATCCCACTTGTGCAAAACATAGCTAGATTTTGTTTTTTGCGCACATCAGATGCTGCACGTATTATAAGTTGAAAGTAAAACGTTTTCACTTTCGCGCTAAACCAACGTGTGCAAAAAGCTGAAAATTACAATATCGCGCTCTTGTTAACGTATTCCCCCATAGAATTCAACGTAGCAGGAAAAGTGAAAAAAAAACTAACACCCTACTGAAGTGCAAACACGATCGTTTATTCTCAAGTGCGCTAACCCGACATGAAAATAGAAATATTTCACATTCCAATGTTCTTCACATAGCAGAATATGTTCTATTTATTCATAATATATATTTCTATATATGTCTGATGTTTTTTTGGTAAAATTATATTTCTTTTCCCTTTATAGATTACATATACGTGTATATATATATATATATATAAATATAAAAATACTTAGAACATATTCCCCTATAGAACATTGGAATGTGAAATATTTACTGTAAATACATAGTTAAACGTTTTTACATGTTTTCAGCTACGTGTCTGCAAAGGTCTCCAATACATATATATATATATATATATATATATATATATATCAATATCCAATAATAAGCACTCTCTGGGGGCTAGTTATCAAGCCGTCTACTTTTCTGGCTTCGCCGGCCCAATACGTCCGCCTAAGCTCGCCTACCTTCGCCGCCGCGGACCTTGAATACGTTCGCCTAAGTTATCAAATAAAGCTGTCAAAAAGCCGCGGGGCGATGAGCAGCGGACTGTGACAGTTATCACTCATCCGATCTCGCTGCCCTTCGGCTTTTTCCCAGCTTTATTGCTAGCCTGTCACTAAGCACTCACACTAAACTACACTGTTCTACCCCCTATACCGGCGCCCCCGGAGCCCCCCGCAACTAAATAAAGTTACTAACCCCTAAACCGCCGCTCCTAGACCCCGCCGCAACTCTTATAAATGTATTAACCCCTAAACCGCCGCTCCTAGACCCCGCCGCAACTCTTATAAATGTATTAACCCCTAAACCGCCGCTCCCGGACACCGCTGCCACCTACAGTATACCTAGTAACCCCTATCCTGCCCCCCCTACACCGTCGCCCTCTATTATAAAATTATTAACCCCTATCCTGCTGATCCCGCACCTCTCCGCAACTAAATAAATAGTTTAACCCCTAAACCGCCGCTCCATGAACCCGCCGCAACCTATATTAAACCTATTAACCCCTATCCTGCCCCCCCTACACCGTCGCCACCTATAATAAATTTATTAACCCCTATCCTGCCCCCCACTACGCCGCCGCCACTGTAATAAAATTATTAACCCCTAAACCTAAGTCTAACCCTAACGCCCCCCTAACTTAAATATTAATTAAATAAATCTAAATAAATTAACTCTTATTAACTAAATGAATCCTATTTAAAACTAAATACTTACCTTTAAAATAAACCCTAATATAGCTACAATATAAATAAGAATTATATTCTAGCTATCTTAGGATTTATATTTATTTGACAGGTAACTTTCAATTTATTTTAACCATGTACAATAACTATTAAATAGTTATTAACTATTTAATAGCTTACCTAGCTAAAATAAAGAGAAATGTACCTGTGAAATAAATCCTAACCTAAGTTACAATTACACCTAACACTACACTATACTTTAATAAATTATTCCTATTTAAAAATAAATACTTACCTGTAAAATAAACCCTAAGATAGCTACAATGTAATTAATAATTATATTATAGCTATCTTAGGATTTATATTTATTTTACAGGTAACTTTGTATTTTTTTTAGCTAGTTAGAATAGTTATTAAATAGTTATTAACTATTTAATAACTACCTAGCTAAAAGAAATACAAAATTACCTGTAAAATAAATCCTAACCTAAGTTACAATTAAACCTAATACTACACTATCATTAAATTAACTAAATAAACTACCTACAAATAACTACAATTAAATACAATTACATAAACTAACTAAAGTACAAAAAATAAAAAAAGCTAAGTTACAAAAAATAAAAAATTAAGTTACAAACATGTTAAAAATATTACAACAATTTTAAGCTACTTACACCTAATCTAAGCCCCCTAATAAAATAACAAACCCCCCAAAATAAGAAAAATCCCTACCCTATTCTAAATTAAACAAATTTCAAAGCTCTTTTACCTTACCAGCCCTTAAAAGGGCCATTTGTGGGGGCATGCCCCAAAAAGTTCAGCTCTTTTGCCTGTAAAAGAAAAATACAACCCCCCCAACATTAAAACCCACCACCCACATACCCCTAATATAACCCAAACCCCCCTTACAAAAACCTAACACTAATCCCCTGAAGATCATCCTACCTTTAGTTGTCTTCACTCAGCCGAGCCACCGATGGAACTGAAGAGGACATCCGGAGCGGAAGAAGTTAATCCTCCAAGCGGCGCTGAAGAAATCTTCCATCCGATGAAGTCATCATCCAGGCGGCGCTGAAGAAGTCTTTGATCCGGCCGATGTCATCTTCCAAGAGGCGCTGAAGATGTCTTCTATCCGGGTGAAGTCATATTCCAAGCCGGGTCTTGAATCTTCCTTCCGCCGACGCGGAACCACCTTCTTCACCGACGGACTACGACGAATGACGGCTCCTTTAAGGGACGTCATCCAAGATGGCGTCCCCTCAATTCCGATTGGCTGATAGGATTCTATCAGCCAATCGGAATTAAGGTAGGAAAAATCTGATTGGCTGATGGAATCAGCCAATCAGATTGAGCTCGCATTCTATTGGCTGTTCCGATCAGCCAATAGAATGCGAGCTCAATCTGATTGGCTGATTGGATCAGCCAATCGGATTGAACTTGAATCTGATTGGCTGATTCCATCAGCCAATCAGATTTTCCTACCTTAATTCCGATTGGCTGATAGAATCCTATCAGCCAATCGGAATTGAGGGGACGCCATCTTGGATGACGTCCCTTAAAGGAGCCGTCATTCGTCGTAGTCCGTCGGTGAAGAAGGTGGTTCCGCATCGGCGGAAGGAAGATTCAAGACCCGGCTTGGAAGATGACTTCACCCGGATAGAAGACATCTTCAGCGCCTCTTGGAAGATGACATCGGCCGGATCAAAGACTTCTTCAGCGCCGCCTGGATGATGACTTCATCGGATGGAAGATTTCTTCAACGCCGCTTGGAGGATTAACTTCTTCCGCTCCGGATGTCCTCTTCAGTTCCATCGGTGGCTCGGCTGAGTGAAGACGACTCAAGGTAGGATGATCTTCAGGGGATTAGTGTTAGGTTTTTGTAAGGGGGGTTTGGGTTAGATTAGGGGTATGTGGGTGGTAGGTTTTAATGTTGGGGGGGGTTGTATTTTTCTTTTACAGGCAAAAGAGCTGAACTTTTTGGGGCATGCCCCCACAAATGGCCCTTTTAAGGGCTGGTAAGGTAAAAGAGCTTTGAAATTTATTTAATTTAGAATAGGGTAGGGATTTTTCTTATTTTGGGGGGTTTGTTATTTTATTAGGGGGCTTAGATTAGGTGTAAGTAGCTTAAAATTGTTGTAATATTTTTAACATGTTTGTAACTTATTTTTTTATTTTTTGTAACTTAGCTTTTTTTATTTTTTATACTTTAGTTAGTTTATGTAATTGTATTTAATTGTAGTTATTTGTAGGTAGTTTATTTAGTTAATTTAATGATAGTGTAGTATTAGGTTTAATTGTAACTTAGGTTAGGATTTATTTTACAGGTAATTTTGTATTTCTTTTAGCTAGGTAGTTATTAAATAGTTAATAACTATTTAATAACTATTCTAACTAGCTAAAAAAAATACAAAGTTACCTGTAAAATAAATATAAATCCTAAAATAGCTATAATATAATTATTAATTATATTGTAGCTATATTAGGGTTTATTTTATAGGTAAGTATTTAGTTTTAAATAGGATTCATTTAGTTAATAAGAGTTAATTTATTTAGATTTATTTAATTAATTATTTAAGTTAGGGGGGCGTTAGGGTTAGGGTTAGACTTAGGTTTAGGGGTTAATAATTTTATTACAGTGGCGGCGGCGTAGTGGGGGGCAGGATAGGGGTTAATAAATTTATTATAGGTGGCGACGGTGTAGGGGGGGCAGGATAGGGGTTAATACATTTAATATAGGTTGCGGCGGGTTCAGGGAGCGGCGGTTTAGGGGTTAATACATTTATTATAGTTGCGGTGGGCTCCGGGAGCGGCGGTTTAGGGGGTAATAACTTTATTTAGTTGCGGCGGTGTAGGGGGGGGTCAGATTAGCGGTGTTTAGACTCGGGGTACATGTTAGGGTGTTAGGTGTAGACAGCTCCCATAGGAATCAATGGGATGTCTGTCAGCAGCGAACTTGTACTTTCGCTATGGTCAGACTCCCATTGATTCCTATGGGATCCGCCGCCTCCAGGCTGGCGCTTTGAAAACCAGGTACGCTGGGCCGTAAAAGTGCCGAGCGTACCTGCTAGTTTTTTGATAACTAGCAAAAGTAGTGAGATTGTGCCGTACTTGTGTGCGGAACATCTGGAGTGACGTAAGAATCGATCTGTGTCGGACTTAGTCCGGCGGATCGAAGTTTACGTCACAAAATTCTACTTTTGCCGGTCTCGAGCCTTTGATAACTAAGGCGAATCAGCCTCGCCACAAATACGCTGCGGAATACGCAGCGTATTTGAGGTTGACGGCTTGATAACTAGGCCCCTCTGGGTTTAAGCACAGCAAACATTTAATGAGCAGTGACGTTTCGGGGCATTCATCCCTTCCTCAGACAACCCAAAATGTGATACAAGCAGTGTTAAATACCCAACAAGCCCCTCCCCATCTCAGTTCAACCAATCACAAGTAAGAGATGATGTATACAAATAATTCATCAAAACCAATCATCATCAACATTTCATCATATGTAGATGATGTGTACAAATAATTAATCAAAACAAGTCATCAGCAATAATTCATCATATCTAGTGTCATAAGAGTGTAGACAATAGTGAGATCTGAAACATCATACAGTGATATATTAAAAATGGACATGGATCTGTATCATAAGTAAAACTAAACAATTAACTAAGCAGCAACAGCGTGTAGCAGAAAAAGACACACACTAAACAGACACTCTTAATTCCGTAAGGAAAGGGAAAGGAAACATTTAATAAAAATACTAGGCAATTTGCATCTCAACTCAGTGGAGCCGCCATTACTTACCATGCTAACTTCAGCGTGTAAGGCGGTGGGCGTGGTCCCCATCCGTGATCAGAGCAGTACTCTGCTCATGTGACCAGAAACTGGTCAATCACAGCGCGGTGTTAGGCGTTGCCATGGCTACCTGCATAGAAACACAACTACTAACAGCGCATATCAGCATATAAAATATCGGCAAGTTGTCATGGCAACGTCGGACAACACATACAGACTACCCTTAGTTTGCTATTCACGGTTATAAATGGCAATCACTATAATAGCCCCTCATGTCTAACACCTATACAACATCAGCCACGTACTTACACTGCAAGCATACAATAACCATCAGCCAGACCGAACATCTACTACTGCCACAACACACATATATAGTGGGCAGTATCTCCAGTCACACTCTGCACGCACACAGCCAATTCAAACATGACAAATGGCCCAGATCGTGAGTAATCACAAAACAGTCTGCCATAAATCAACAGTTACATACTAATGGTAGCCATAACCACAAGATAAATGGACAACTACTAACCATACCACACATGGGAAGGTCTCTTACCATAGGCTCATTAACCACCAATGTGGTACCAATAAGTTAATCATATTGTCAGAGCTACATGAGAAAATGTATACCCCACACACTGCATATAGCCATCCATTAAACATCCTATACTCTAAGAAATGTATAATTATAGGGTAGTAGACAACCACCAGAGCCATATCTATAGCTAGAGAAATCTCTTGTCATAGGCTCCATAACCTCATAGATATACAAATAGGGCATATCTCACCAAGATAAAACATGCCAATAGCGAATCCACCTACTCGCATCCATCAGAGCATATATGGCGGATCCTATATATCTATGCAAAAAACATAATGTATCTAGGAGTATGGTACAAGACTAATGGATATAACGTGGACCCTCAATGTGCCAAAAAGACACCATGGATTCAACATGGGCTCTCAGTGTACCACAGACCTATGGACTCTCAGTAGATCAAAAAGAGTGTGGATTCTCAGTGTCTCAAAAAAGCCCAAAAAATTCCAGAAAAAATTGCAGAAAAAAATTTGTTACAAAAATGAAAACACCATAGAAAAATATATTATAGAAAACAATGCCAGTCCACATTGGCATTTAATCCGCCAGGGTGTACTGTTTTCAGTCTATGGATCCATTTGGCTTCAATTTGTAGTAGTCTCTTCTTTCTGTTTCCCCCTCGTCTTAATGGTGGTACATGATCAATTAAGATAAAGCGTAGGTCCTTCACTGTGTGGTTCATCTGTTCAAAGTGGCGTGCCACAGGTTGTTTCGATATGCCCTCTTTTAGTGCAGTTCTGATGGCACTTCTGTGGTTCGCCATCCTTTTTTTTATATCATCATCCGTCTTTCCGACGTAATAAATTCCACATGTGCAATTCAATAGGTAAACCACATATGGTGTGGAGCACGTTAGATGATGTTGAATTTTAAAACACTTATTAGTATGTGGATGGTGGAATGTTTTACTTTGTATCATTGAGTTGCATGTTGTGCACCTGAGACACTTAAAACACCCCAATCTCTTAGATTGTAACCAGGTATCCTTGGTGTAGGCATGTCTTGGGTCATTGTTCATGAGCAGATCTTGTAGGTTGCGTCCTCTTTTATAACCCATTCTGGGTGGAGGAATTTCTTTAAACAGTAATTCAGGATCCGATGCCAGTAGATCCCAATGATCCTTTACTGATTTTGCAAAGATCCCAACATTTGGTGCATACTTAGTGATACAAGTCATGCATTTATCATCCGGTTTCTCATCTCTAGTAGTGAGTAGTGTGTCCCTTTCAGTCCCCTTGGCTATATTATGTGCTCGTTGAATAGCATCATAAGTATAACCTCTTTGTAGGAATTTGATGGACATTTCATCCAATTGGGCTTCAGCTTTCTCCTGTACAGAGTTATTCCTCACTACTCTATATAGTTGTGCTCTTTGTTAAATCTTAAATTTCATTGGATAGGGGAGATCATTGAGGTTTTGTACCCAGCTGTTCAGATGTTCTTCTGTACCTCTTCACACCAGTAGAACATCATCAATGTATCTCATGTAATTGATGATTTCAGGGCATTTATACACCTTCATTATCTTGGTCTCATAGTATTCCATATATAAGTTCACGTATGAGGGGGCCATGTTCGACCCCATGGCGGTCCCGGTGACTTGTTGGTAGTAGTTTGATTCAAACCTGAAGAAATTCAGTGTTAAACATAACTTCAGAATCTTGATAATGTAGTCACTACTGGGTCCTACATATGGGTAACGTAAGAGAGCATCTTTGACTGCCAACATCCCTTCCTGATGTGGGATGATGGTATACAGACTTGTAACATCCATAGGTACCAAGTAGTCATCATCCGAAATATCTTGTAATCGTGAGAGCTGTCCCAATACATCAGTGGAATCTTTCACATATGATCTCATATGTCTAACTAGTGGTTGAAGAAATGAGTCAATCCACTGTGCCAGTGGGCTTAGCAGGTATCCTCTTGCAGACACAATCGGACGTCCGGGGGGTTTCTCCAAGCCTTTGTGCACTTTAGGGAGGGTGTATAATATGGGACAGATGGGATATGACACTCGCAGCCAATCCTACGTCTCCTTGTTGATCCAACCCTCCATCACACCTTCCAATAAAGTTGTCTCAATTATATCTTGAAATTGGTTAGTGGGATCCCTTGGTAGCGGAAGATATACCAGGTTATCATCCAATTGTGAGAGAATTTCTTCTCTATAGTCCTTGTAGTTCAGAACCACAATGGCCCCACCTTTATCAGCTTTACGGATCACTATGTTGGGATCCTGTGACAAACTTTTAATCGCCATTCTTTCATCTTTAGAGATGTTCTGTCTGAATTTTTCTTCCGGCATTGTTCCAACATCCTGTAGGACCAATCTGGTATACGTTTGTATACTAGCGGCAGTATGTTGAGGGTCAAATGTGCTCTTGTTTCTAAATGTAGTTCCCAATCTTGTTGTTCTTTTTGAAATGATCCTTCAATTTCAGATTTCTTTTAAATTTCTGAATATCCAACCATTTGTCAAATTCGTCTGGTCCATGAGTAGGGACAAAAGTCAAACCTCTGCTCCCTAACTATCTAACCCTTCATAGCATAATAGGCATGTGTTCATATGCCCGTCTTGATCAGCAGGACTGATCACTAATATGTGTCATCTACGCATGCTATTTTAACACAGCTGTCAGTTAATTTAATGGAGGGGTTCCAATGTGTCATTATAAATCCATCTATTAGTAAGGGAGCTTGACATTATATTATCCTAGAAAAAAAAATAAAAAAAAAAAATGAGGTTTTTCAGTTGGGGTCCATGAGTGGCCCTCTCCAGTACTGTATAATATGAGAATGTAATTGTCTTTCAATTATCTGTTTCTCCTATTTGTCATATGTCTGCAGCTCACTATGTAATACTCCCCTGTTTTCTCTTTTTATTGTATATTGGCAATTGCCAAATGTTTATTTTGACAAAAACCTCAATAAAAATTATTTAAAAAAAAAAAAAAAAAAGTCAAACCTCTGTTAAGAAGTGTCTGTTCTGCTTCTGTGAGTATCCGGTCAGACAGATTCAGCACTATGTTCTCCTTATTCGTCCACGTCGTGGAGGTCTTCCAGTGAGTCCCACTCCTTCTTGGATGTGGTCTTCTTCCTTTTTTCGGTGGCTTGATCTTGTAGTCACCCCTATACACACACACACACATACATATTTAGACATTTTTATGTATGTATCTATGTTAAAACCCTTTGCATGCCTTTTTTTTCCCAACACCTGAGACCTCATATGTTTGAGCCCATATAACATTTTAATGAATTTTTTAAAATAAATTTTATTAGGTGGTGTTATTGTAAGCGTAAAGGCTGTGACACACTGAGAGCGGTACGGCGCGCAGCGTGATGATGCGACAGTGCGCGCTCAGTGTGTCCTGCCTTTTCATCTCTGAATCAGATCGCGTAGCTGTTCACTCAGAGTTGAAATATTTGAACTTCAAAAGCGATGCAACACGGTGATAAGCAGCTGCTTCGCCTCGCGCCACATCGCTTGCAGTGTGTCACAGCCTTAACAGCTAACCTGAGCTCTGAAGTCACGCTAACCTGAAGTGCGCTTAATTCAATTGAGCGCAAGTAATTAAGTTTACTTTTATCTTGTAATACGTGGGCTACTTCAGACGTGCGCAAACAGCTGTGATAATCCCCATATCGCTTGCGCGCAACGGTTAGTGTGCCACTTGTAATCTAGCCCATAGTAAATTATATCTCCTTTAATAGTAATAGTTTGCCTTTGCTGTCAGGTACTCGTTACCACAAAGTTCACCCTTCATTGTTTTGTTTTTCAGTTTTCTTTTAGGATAGGCTGTGGCCTATTTTTCAAACAAAACATTTAAATACAACTTGTTATTACAGAGTATTCATAATTAATATTCATATTAATGCTACTAAAATATGAATCCTGTGCATCTCTTGTATTCAACTTTTTTCTCTTTTTTTTTGGAACTATAGATGAACATGGGAAGTCCAGCATTGCTCAAAATAATTTTGATTGATTGATTGTGCTCTCTTTAGGTTATATTAGATTTGTCTACAGGAGTCAGTTTCTTCTACCCCTACACATTATTTAGTTTAATCAAATTCAATGGTAGAGTTGTGCAATGTGCTCACACAGCTTTCCTTTAAGTTTTCAAATCTGAAGAATCCATTTGAAAACTAAGCTATTGCATTGTTTTGTAGTGCTTTTACACAGTGTTATGTCGGCAAAAAACGTTTTTTTTTTTACTGTATTTTGACTGAAATACATGAAAAAACACATTTTTAAATATAAGACATTGCCACCTTTGAACTACATTTCAAGAATACTGGATAAACATTATAAATATATTTTTCTTTCATGATTCAGATAGAGCATGCAATTTTAAACATCTTTTTATATTACTTCTATTATCAATTTGTCTTCCTTCTTTTGGTATCTTTTGTTGAAAAGCATGGACGTATGCTTAGGAGCAGGCCCATTTCTGTAGCACTATATGGCAGCAGTTTTTCTTGCCATGTAGTGCTGCAGACACCAACCTAGGTATCTCTTCACAGAATATCATGGGAACAAAGCAAATGTGAGATGTTTTGCCCAAAAAGGAACTTTGTATATAAGGCTGAGGATTATTTACAGCTTTTTACTAATAATCAAGAGATTTCAGGTTTAGCTCCTTTAATTTGAAGGGAAAAAAAGATACTTATATTCTTTTATAAAGGCATCAAAGGCAGTCATTATGCTGGTACTCCTTTTTTTTTTTTTTTTTTTTTTTTAAATAATGTTCATATACACTATGGGCTCCAGCATAATTCCATTCCATTGTTTCAGGCTCGCCTTTTAGGTGGCGGATTGAGATTATCCTGATACTATATGATCAGGATGATTGGCAGCCCCCCGCTAGCGGCCGATTATCTGCCAGTGAGCAAGGGGCGGCATTGCACAAGCTTTTCACAAGAAATGCTTGTACAATGATAAATGCGGACAGCGTATGCTGTCTGCATTTAGTGATGTTGAGCGGACATGATTCGCTGCCAGACATTTATAACATTTTCTCCTATGCCTGTCAAGACATGATTTTTTTCATATTGTTAAGTTAATTTTACTGAAAAGGGAAAATATTTGGCCACTCTAGTTTTAGATGTCAGCTTTAGCTTAAACAGAAATATCTTTTAAAAAAAACTATGTCCTGTTGCATTGTCTTCATGCATGGAATTAAAAAATGCTGATATGACTACTATTATAATCTGGTAACCTATTATTAGTTTCCTATATTGTTCAAACCCACCAACTCATTAACATTCATCAAAATATAAAACAGAGGGTAGCACCTATATATGCATTGATTTTAACTACTTAGAAATCATGCTTTATAGTATTTTTCCATCTTAATATGGGAAGAGTCCACAGCTGCATTCCTTACGTGTGGGAAATACTGAACCTGGCCACCAGAAGGAGGCAAATATACCCCAGCCAAAGGCTTAAATACCTCCCCCACTTCCTCATTACCCCAGTCATTTTTTGCCTTTCGTCACAGGAGGTTGGCAGAGAAGTGTTAGAAGATTTCGGAGTAGTCTCTTATGGAGGGTAACACTCTTCAAGATAGGACTGGAATTTTAAGTAGTCCTGTCAGCCTCTCAGTGAGAGCATGGATGAAAGTTAGAGTCTGGAGATGCAGGGAGAGTCTTTCTGCGAAACCATCCTGACTCATATTAACAGCTCCATAGGCAATCAGCGTTGATGAGTTTCGCTGCCTGCTTTCTTCACTCAACTCCATGTCAGAAGTGATACTACTATCTGTCACACTTGAAGCGCAATGTTCCTGTTACACGGCGTAGATTATGGTAAGATTGTTTCATGTTTTATACATGTATGATAACGCAAGAAGACAGGGTCACAGTGTGACTCCTTTTATCTGTATAGAATCGAGTGTTAATATCTCCTTAGGGGGTTATAGAACAGGGGGGAATAATCTTATATGTTTGTTTGATTTTATGTGTGAGATGTTATGGGCTCATAGGCTGTTATGGAATATACAGGTTTCACTTTCACTTTGAGAGCCATGCAGCTTACAAACTTGGCGCGCTTTCTCATAGCTGGGATGGTCCTACATTGTGCACCATGTGATTTATTCCCTTTTTCCTGACCGGGTGTCTATCAGAGAGGGGTCATAAATCTCTGTACTGTCTGGGTCATAGGAGGTGGTGAGTGCCTCAACCATTGGGGTATAAGGGTGCCGTTTTTTTTAAATAAAATAAGATGTTTTATTTTTCTAGTTCTCTGGTTATTGCACTAGCTATGGAGGATTCTGTTACTTTAGAGGGCACTCCCTCTATTACTAATGAGTAATTCCTGTTTATATGGTGAGGAGGCCTTAGTTCCGCCCTCTCAATTATGTTCCATATGCCTTGATAATGTGATAATATCAAACATGTTTGATACCACAGAGCCGTCCACCTCTGAGGAGTTGTCGTCCAGTGAGGTGCGTACCCTACATTCTTATATCGCTACACATGCAGTTTTCCTGTAGCATTGCTGATCCTCCATCTGGAGGGGGCCTTTTTTCACCAGACGTTACTGAGCAGTTCAAACGGCGGTGTCTGCGGCCTTTGATGCTTTACCTCGCCCTGCTAAGATTTCACTCCTTCCCAGAGTACATCAGATAATTTATTGGATTTAACTGAGGGTTATCGGAGGATGAAGTTCTTTCTGAGACTTCAGCGTATGAACATTCTGGGTCGGAGTCTGCTGCCTCTAAACCTCCGGCTGCGGAGGAACCAAACTTTAGTTTAGGAATTTGCACTTTCTTCTAAAGGAAGTTTTGGCCAATTCAGAGGTTGCCTAATGAACCTTTAATTCCTTAATTGGATAGAGTTTGAGGGCAGGGTGGCACCTTTTCCTTCCCTGTTCCTGTTAGATGGAGAACATTATTAAGAATGAATGGGACAGGATTAGATTCCTTTTCCACCTCTTCTCCCTTTAACAGATTGTACCCGGTCCTGGACTCTCAATGGAGTTGTGAGGTTACGTCCCTAAATGGGATGGCTTTATCTTTACCCTTGCTAAACGTACTACTATCCTTAGTTTGAAGAGCCCATGGATAAAAGATGGAAACTATGTTAAGAAAGATGTTTCAACATACAGGATATTTGTTTCAACCAGCGGCTGTTTCTGCGGTTACTGGAGAAACTACCTTCTGGTGTGAATCCTTATAGGATTTGATCGGGGTGGAGGATCCCCTCGACGTTACTCAGAAAAGATTTACGGCCTTGAGGGTTGTTAATTCTTTTATCTGTGCTGCTATTAGGCAGTTTATTCACTTGAATGCTATGGCTTCAGCTTTTTCTGTTCAGGCCCATCGGGTTCTGGCTGAAGTCATGGTCTGCGGATATGACTTCTAAGTCTAGACTTCTTCCCTCCTTTTAAGGGAACAATTTTGTCTGGTCCAGGCCTGGACTCACTTATCTCCACAGTCACAGGGGCAAGAGTGCCCTCCTACCACAAGAGTATATGAACTAATGTAAGGGACGATTTTTTTTCGTTCTGATAAAGCCCATGTCAGTAGTCCTCCGCTAAGCCAGAGCAAACCAAGAGCTCTTGGAAGCCGGCTCAGTCCTGGAATAAATCCAAGCAGAGCAAGAAGCCCACCGAGTCTACGTTGGCATGAATGGGCGGTCCCAGGGGGCAGTATGTCGCTCTTTTCAGTCACTTGATTCAGGGACGTGCAGTATCCATGGGTCCTAAAGGTCATAGCTCAGGGTTACAAGATAGGTTTTAAGTCTCAGCCACTCAAGGGCAGATTCCTCATGTCTTCCTGACCAGAAAGTAGGGAAGCCTTTCTGGGGTGTGTACGGGATCTTTCCTCTAGGAGTTATTGTCCCGGTGCCTATCGCAGTAAGAGGTTTGGGATACTATTCAAACCTTTTTGTGGTCCCTAAGAAGGAGGGAACTTCCGTCCAATTCTGGACCTAAAGTGCTTAAGTAGGTTTTTAAATGTCCCCTCGTTTAAGATGGAGACAATAAGGTCCATTCTTCCCCTCGTTTGAGAGGGGTAGTTCATGACCATGATAGATCCTGAAGGATGCTCCCTTCTTTTACCAATCCTCAAGGACCACTTCCAGTTCCTAAGGTTTACATTCTTGGACCAGCACTTCCAGTTTATTGCCCTTCCATTTGGTCTAGCTAAAGAAATTATTCTAAGAGTGGACCATTCGGAATATCTCCTCTGTCTTCTTCGATTCCATGGATGGCAGATAATCTAGAGAGAGTTATCTTGTATCAACTACCAGGGTAGAATTCTCGGGTACTATAATAGTCTCCATAGACCTGAGAATATTTCTAACAGACCAGAGACGTTGCAAGCTAGCTTCAACATGTCTTGCCCTCCAGATCTCCTTAACGCCATATGCGGCTCGGTGTATTGAGGTGATTGGTCTCATGGTGTCCAGCTTGGACATCATTTCCTTTGCCAGGTTTCACCTCAGACTGCGCATGCTGAACTAGTGGAACGGCAATCATTCAGATCTGTCTCAACAGATTTGTCTGGACAACCAATGGGGAGAATTGCTTTCTTGGTAGTTTTGTCTGGATCACGAGTCTGTCAGGATGGGGAGCAGTTTGGGGTTCCAGGAAGGCACAGGGTATCTGGTCTCAGGAGGTAAAGATCCCTCCTGATCTCATTTTGGATCTTGAGGCAATATACAATGCTCTGAAGGCTTGGCATCTGCTCGGTTCGTCCCAGTTAATCAGCTTCCAGTCAAACAATATATCCTCGATGGCTTACATCAACCATCATGGGGGAACGAGAAGCTCCCTAGTTTTAAGGGAAGTATCTCGGATTCTGGTGTGGGGGAGACCCGCATTTGTTCGCTGTCAGCGATCCACATTCCGGCTGTGGACAACTGAGAAATGGATTTCTCAGCAGACAATGCTTTCATCCGGGAGAATGGTCTCTCCATCCCGAGTGTTTGCATAGATTTGCAAGAGGAGGATCTTATAACATCTCAATACCAAGCTACCCATAGGGGTCGAGGTACAGGGACCCTCAGGTGGAGCTAACAGATGCCTTAGCGGTGCCTTGGTGGTTCAATGTAATTTATATTTTCCGACCATTACCACTACTTCCTACTGTAGTGGCTCAAATCAAGCAGGCATCAGTGATACTGACTGCTCCATCTTGGCCGCAATGGATATGGTTCACAGATCTAGTGGGGATGTTATCATCTCCTCCGTGGAAGTTACCTTGTCTGCTAACCAAGGTCTCTTTGTTCATCAATGTCTAGTTTCTCTGAGATTGACTGCATGGAGATTGAACACTTAGTCCTAGCCATGAGAGGGTTTTCTGAAAGAGTTATTTTTACTCTCATTCAAGCTTTTAAGCTAGTTGCTCGTCGCATCTATCATAAGGTGTGGAGGACCTACTTATTCTGTTCTCCAGGATGAACTGGAGAAGGGCTTTTCTGCAAGTTCCCTGAAAGGAAAGGTTTCAGCCCTGTCTGTGTTACTGCACAAGAGGTTTGCAGAGCTTCCAGATGTGCAGCCATTTGTTAAGACTCTGCTGGGATCAGCCCTGTGTTTAGATCTAAGGCTCCTCCTTGGAGTTTAAATCTTGTCCTTAAGGTTTTGCAACGGGCTCTGTTGGAGCCTATGCATGAGGAAGACATTAAAATTGTTGTCTTGAAAGGTTACTTTTTTATGTCCTAATCCTTCTTCAGTGAAAGAACGTTTACAACTTATTTCTGGATGTGGGGTGTGTCTTGAAGTTCTATCTTAAGGCCACGAAGGAATTTAGACAAACCTCTTTATCTGTTCTCTTTTCTGGGAAGCGTAGGGGTCAGAGGGCCTCTTTGACTTCCTTATCTTTTTGTCTGAAGAGTGTCATCCGTTTAGCATAGAAATTGTGGGACATAAGCCTCCTCTGAGGATTACGGCTCATTCTACGAGAGCAGTGGTTTCCTCTTGGGCCTTTAAGAATGAGGCCTCTATGGATCAGATTTGTAAGGCGGGTATCTGGTTCTCCTTACATACTTTTTCCTTAGGTTTTGCAGGCTGTGGTACCCTCAGATTAGGGTCCACCTCTCTTTTTTCCCTCCCGTTAGCATTACGTGTACTCTAGAGCTTGGATATATGTTTCCCACAAGAAAGGAATGCAGCTGTGAACTCTTCCCATATTAAGATGGAAAACATAAATGATGCTTACATGATAATTTAATTTCCATCTGTATGGGAAGAGTCCACAGCTCCAGCCTGTTTTCTCCGATGGGCAGCCCTAAATTTGATTATTTTTTCTTATGGCACCTTTTTTTGCCCTGATATTTCTCCTACTGTTCCTTGTTTGCACGGCAGAATGACTGGGGTTATGAGGAGGTGGGGGAGGTATTTAAGCCTTTGGCTGGGGTGTCTTTGCCTCCTCCTGGTGGCCAGGTTCAGTATTTCCCACAAGTAAGGAATGCAGCTGTGGACTCTTACATACAGATGTAAATTAAATTATCAGGTAAGCATAATTTATGTTTTTTCCGAGACACTGCAAATTCTAAATTTCCTTACATTGTTACCTATGGCTTAGTAGTCTTGTAATTAAGTTGATGTGTTTAGTGAGATTAGTGAAATGATTATAGTCTTTAAATTTACAAGTCCTTAGGGCTATTGGATATTTAAGAATGTTTTACAGAATTTCTCACAAATTCCAGTATTTTTATTTACATATTATAGATAGTTACTTCACTGTTACATCACACTAGAATGCAATTCATTTTTACTATATTTGCACTGTTTTTTGTAGATTTTTAAATTTTTCAGTTTAATTTTTTACTAATTCGATTTGTGAATGAGTCATTTCTTATAATAAATTTACACATTTCTTTTCTAAATATTATAGTATATTAGTATTTTCAATATCTGTCAGGCCATATTTTCTGGAGCCATTTATGAGGGTGACTTGTGGAGCGTATTGATAGATTGTTAGAGGGATGTGGGTCTGATCCTGCAGTCATGGTAATATTGGTACTTATGAAGGAATCAGCGGGAGATGGAGAGTCCTAAAAAATGACTTCAGGGAATTAGGTAGCAAGCTTAAAGCAAGGTCCTCAAAAGTCATATTTTCTGAGATATTACCAGTGCCATGTGCTAACTCAGTAAGTCAGAAGGAACTAAGGTCAGTTAATTCATGGTTAAAAACATGGTGTAAAATGAGGGGTTTGACTTTTTAGAGCACTGGGCTGACTTTTAACTTGGGTACAATTTGTACAGTAAGGATGGATTGCACCTGAATGACATGGGTGCAGGTGTGTTGGGGGAAAGGATGGTAGCTCGTTTAGAGAATCTTTTAAACTAGGCAAAGGGGGGGAGGGTCAGTTAGAACAAAATAGAACAGAGAGCTCAGTCTGTGAATATGTCACTCCTATAATATCTCAAAGAAGGGATGACTTAAGAAATGTCACACTACAAAGAATGGAGGAAAGCGCACCAAGTAGCAGCAGAAAGCACATGAAAATTAGATGTATGACAATAAATGCAAGAAGCAAGACAAGTAAAATGGGGGAGCTCTTAGTTGCAGAAGAGAACTATGATATTATCAGTATAACTGAAACTTGGTGGGATGATTCACATTACTGGGTAATTAACTTAGAGGGTTATACTTTATTAAGGAGGGACAGGAATAATAAAAGGGGTGAAGGAATCTGCATGTATATTAAACCTTAAACCTACAATAAGGGAGATATTTATGATGACACTAGTGACAATGTAAAGACCCTGTGTGTTTAACTAAAGAGTGGAGGAAAAAATCCTTAAAAAATATTACTTGAGACATGCTACAAGTCCCCAACATTAGTGACATTGAGGAAACTTGACTACTTATGCAAATAGGTAAGGGTGCTAATAACAGTGCTGTAATTATGGGAGATTTTAACTACCCTGATATAAACTAGGACAATGAAACTAGTAATTCGGCTAAGGGGGATAGATTTTTAAATGTTCTCAGGGATAACTTCTTGTCACAATTAATAGAGGAGCCAACTAGGAATAAAGCTATATTGGATTTAGTGCTATCAAATAATACAGATAAAATGTCAAACATAGAAGTCAAAGAACATTTGGGTAACAGTGATCATAACATGGTCACATTTGAAATCTCTTTTCATAAGCAGTGTCTTAAAGGGACAGTCTACCATAGAATTGTTATTGTTTTAAAAGATAGATAATCTCTTTATTACCCATTCCCCATTTTTGCATAACCAACACAGTTATATTAATATACTTTTTACCTCTGTGATTACCTTGTATCTAAGAACCTTCTTCCAGCCCCCTGATCACATGACTGTGACTGTTTATTATCTATTGTCTTAAATTTAGCATTGTTTTGTGCTAAATCATAAATAACCCCCTGTGCCTGAACACAGTGTTATCTATATGGCCCACGTGTACTTTCTGTCTCTTTGTGTTTAAAAGAGATTTAAAAAGCTTGTGATGAGAGGCAGCCCTCAAAGGCTTAGAAATTAGCATATGAGCCTACCTATGTTTAGTTTAAACTAAGAATACCAAGAGAAAAAAGCAAATTTAATGATAAAAGTAAATTAAAACGTTGATTAAAATTAAAAGTCCTATCTGAATAATGAAAGTTTAATTTATACTAGACTGTCCCTTTAAAGGATAAATTAAACTTTCAATATTCAGATAGGACTTTTAATTTTAATCAACGTTCCAATTTACTTTTATCATCAAATTTGCTTTTTTCTCTTGGTATTCTTAGTTTAAACTAAACATAGGCAGCCTCATATGCTAATTTCTAAGCCTTTGGGGGCTGCCTCTTATCACAGGCTTTTTAAATCTCTTTTCAACACAAAGAGACAGAACGTACACGTGGGCCATATAGATAACACTGTGTTCAGGCACAGAAAGTTATTTAAGATTTAGCACAAAATAATGCTAGATTTAAGACAATAGATAATAAACAGTCACAGTCATGTGATCAGGGGGCTGGAAGAAGGTTCCTAGATACAAGGTGATCACAGAGGTAAAACGTATATTAATATAACTGTGTTGGTTATGCACAACTGGGGAATGGATAATAAAGGGATTATCTATCTTTTAAAACAATAACAATTCTATGGTAGACTGTCCCTTTAACTAAGGCTTTTAATTTTAAGAAAGCAAAATTCAATGATTTAAGGAAATCATTAAATAACATAAACTGGGACAAAGTATTCTCTAATAAAAATACAGAGGATAAATGGATAACATTTAAAACTTTGTTAAATAAATATACATATTAACATATACCATATGGTTATAAAAAGAAAAAATCCAAGCCATTATGGCTAAATAAAAATGTGTTAAGAGAAATTAGAAAAAAACGTAGGTCATTTAATTTATTCAAAGAAAATAGTACAGACTCAACATACCAAACTTATAAGTAATGTAACAAAGCATGCAAAAAGACAATCAAATTAGCCAACATTGAAAATGAAAGGATTCTAAGTCTAACCCCAAAAAGTTATTTAAGTACATAAATAGCAAAAAAATCTAAGAAGGACAATATAGGTACATTAAACTGCGTGGAGGAAGTACTAAACCAGTTCTTTTCTTCAGTATACACAAGAGAGGAACCAATGGAGGATACTTTGTAACAAACTAGAACATATAACAATATGTGGAGGACTGTGCCTTGTTTTATACAAGCTACACTATAAAAGACCCCCTAACAGGATCTTAAATATATGGTACAAATAAATATAATATAGGAGCGCCAAACTGGCTAATGTATGTTTAACAGGAAACCCAATATTAAATTTGCCAATTATAAAATGTAAATTCTAAAAAGCTATCACAATTTAAAAGGGCACTTTAGCTGAGTATATTAGATTCAATGTTATCATAAATTATCTGATATGTTATCATAAATTATCTGATATTAAACAGATGGACTACTTTATATACAAGATAAGGGTAGTGGGTATTAGAACATACGTGTGTATAAACTAATGATTATATCAATATATAAAGATCATGATAGATAGTTCAAATACTTTTAAAAACAGATTTATTCACAACCAGATTTGGATGGTTATCCCAACTCAAGAATACAATAATAAAAAAACAAAAGTTATAGAAATAACTTGATGTGATAATCAATAAACAAAACAAAAATAAAAAATGATAAATAGGGGGGAACTTCCGGGCAGCGTCCATGTTTAGACGCACAACTGCATGCTGCTCCAGCTTTTTAACAATTTTACCTTAATCAACGCATTAAGACTGGGCTGCCTACAACATAAACTACAGCTTTGAAATCTTCACTAGAAGACACATCTTATGCACCTAGTCTGGAAAGAAACCGCTGCTGGCATCAGGGCTCGGAGCCACTTTAAGAACTTGGCCTGCACAATACCCCCCAGCAGGAAGCCTTAGGGCCCTGTCGTTACGAAGCACGTCTTGTGCTTATAATCCAGACATTCACATTTACTAATACTTCTACTAGCAAGATAATACATCTGACTGAGTAACACTACTCTCTAAGTTCCAATTCAACTCCTAATGACTGTCATCTAATATGGATATCCCAACTACCTTCTTTTCAGATCTGCGCAGATTGCTCGCAAACCATCATACTGCATTGGCAGATAAGCTTTACCCCACGCCTGATAGCAACGGAGTAAACTCGACTCCACAGTCAACCCAAGTTAAGTCTAACAAGCTCAGGGGGGGAGATGGTGTCTTGGGGCCCCCCGGCGCCCATACTTTACCCATGAAGCTTGTGAGCAATCAGGATCTCAAGTCTGTGGAGTGGACAATACTACAGGAGGGAGGGATGACATTGAGCATGGAGGCTTCTCTAAGGAGCCCTACATATCTGCTGCAGGGTTGTCCCATTACTGTGGCAGAGCTCCCAACTGAAAATCCGCAGGATAGTGTGGCTATAAAATTTGACCCACCAACGCACCCGACTCCAGCACAGGTCTGTGAGCATAACCATCTGCAGCCGCCTATTGAATATCCCTCTCTAGCTGGGCAGGGGCTGTGCGTGCTTCTCCAGGGCCAAGAATACTCACTGCCAGCTTTGCGGGGACCGCATCTAAGCCTCTGCATGACATTGACCTCAGCACAGGTCCGTGAGCCTAAACATCTGCAGCTGCCTAATGACTGTCCCTTTCTTGATGTGCAGGGCTGTGTGCACTCCTCCAGGACCAAGGATTCTCACTGTCAGCTATGCGGGGACCGCATCTATGTCACTGCAAGACATTGCCGCTTTTTGCATGGGACCCTGGAGGTATGTTTGCCTTTTTGTTTGGATGCTTTTGTCATCTCCCGCATGGTTTGTAGCTGTCACGCTAATCTGGGTGCGATGTCAGTTAAACATTTAGGCAGCTATCTAGTACCTCAGTAGTGACATTCCGGCATATGTATATGGACTGATGGACTTCATTTCGAAGGTGCTATGCTGAACACAGTTCATATTTATAGTAGCCTCTGGACTGGATATGATTATAAATTTGGGATTGGGGAGTCTGGTTTCACTCTATTTAATAGCATAAGTGTATATTGTCCCTAGTACTTGTTCATAAGACTAATTTTCTAAATTGTTGTCCACTCTAGCTAATTCTATATAGTGCAAAAGCTGTTTTTTAATGTTATGCTCAGTGCTAAGAAGTGAACTTTTTTTTCCCCTTTTTTTTCTCTCCCTCCAACCATTATCTACGAGTATTGTGTTGGCAGGTCCTACACTAATGTTACCAGCTTGGGGAGAGGTGGGGAGCATTATACTCTTCTGTTCCTTATGCTAAATGCAACTGTTTATGTGCTAATTTCTCATATGATGCTTTACTTAAGGGTATAGGTGATCTAGATTACTTCCATACATGTCTCATAGTTTACTAGATAACTGTTTAGAACCCAATGCAAACCTTTCATTGTTTTTTTCAATTACTGGATTAGCCCATCCCGAGCTTAAAGTTTAAAGTTTCAAGTAATGTAGGTTTTGGTAATCATGCCTTCCTCCACAAGATGAGTCATTATGCCATAATCTATTATAAATTTCCCTTATGTGGTAAAGCATGAATCCTTTGGCCTTGTATATTATAAAGAACCCCAACATTTTCTATGAGCAACTTTAATAAGCAACTTCTCTCGGTTTACTCAGTTCATACCAGACCTCCTGTCCTATTCAAACTATATGAGGAGATTCTTAGAATGATGGATCTACTTCTTTTTGGCTCCATACTCTGCTTATTTATTTTATTTTTATTATTTTTTAACTATTAGGCAGATGCTAGCACTTTTACTCTATTCTCAGAGCCCTTTGTAAGAGTTACCAGTCATTGCAAGTTTTAAAATATATCAGTTATTGCTAGTCACGCAATTTATATAAGCACGTTATAAAATTCTATAAAATCGAGGTGTACTAATGAGATCCAAAAGTGGTCTCCGGTGTTTACAATGGCCTTCTTTCACTTTAATGTTTCCTATTATTCCTAATGGTCAAAGAGTGGCCTATGGAGTCATGTAGAAGGCCTCTAAATGATTGACATCTTATATTTTTAATGTCTGCATGGTATGTAAATTGCTTTTACGTTTCTTTTGTGTTTATTTTACCACTCCTGTAACAGTGAAGCCTTATTGTATGTGACATGCAGTGCAAGAATTTATTTTTATGTTTGATGTATGCTTTTAAATATACCTCAATAAAAAAAAATGATAAATAACAGTATCTCAGATATTATAAAAACAGCATTTTGCAGATATACAGTTTATCTAACACTGGGTTAGAGTTAGTTATAAATAACAATAATTTAACCTGAGCAATATACATGTTTGATGTTATATCCTCCAGCGGGGATATAGTGGAAAGGAAGAAAGGGGGGCCTGTATTAAGGGCCAGTTATTGGATACCTTAGTGAAAAACGTGTACACGTTTAAAATATGAAAAAAATTGAAAAATATGATAAAATAGGTGGAAAATTAAAAAAGTAAAAAAATGAAAAAATAATAAAAAATAAAATTCCAATGATGTGCTGAAATTCAAGTGTCCAAAAAATAATTTTTAAATTGTTTTTTAAATCCTTCTAAATTGTGATAGTTTTTTATAATTTACATTTTATAATTGGCAAATTTAATATTGGGTTTCCTGTTAAAAATACATTAGCCAGTTTGGCGCTCCTATATTATATTTATTTGTACAATAAACTAGAACATACTAGCCCATACCATTGACTGGGTTATGTCTAGAGGATATCAGGAAAAAAATCGATAATATTAAGGTAAATAAAACGCCAGGCCCAGATGAAATACACCCAAGGGTGTTACGGGAATTTAGCACTGTTATAGACAAACCACTACTTTCTCTTGTTAAGTGTGTTCAGTCCACGGGTCATCCATTACTTATGGGATATATTCTCCTTCCCAACAGGAAGTTGCAAGAGGATCACCCAAGCAGAGCTGCCATATAGCTCCACCCCTCACATGTCATATCCAGTCATTCTCTTGCAAGTCTCAACAAAGGAGGTTGTGAGAGGAGATAGGAGTTTTTTACTTAACATTCTTCAATCAAAAGTTTATTATTTTAAAATAGCACCGGAGTGTGCTGTTTGTTCTCTCAGGCAGTATTTAGAAGAAGAATCTGCCTGCGTTTTTCTATGATCTTAGCAAACTAAGATCCACTGGCTGTTCTCGCACATTCTGAGGAGTGGGGTAACTTCAGAGAAGGGAATAGCATGCGGGGTCCCCCGCAAATGAGGTATGTGCAGTAAAATATTTTCTAGGAATGGAATTGACTAAGAAAACACTGCTGTTACCCATATGACGTAAGTACAGCCTTTAATGCAGTAGTAGCGACTGGTATCAGGCTGATAAATGTATGCGCAGTTGAGTTATTTTCTAGGGACTAGAATTTAACTTTAAATACTGTTAGTACTGAAATAAATGTATGAGCCTTTCACTGCAGTAGAAGCGACTGGTAGCAGGCTTAATGATAACTTTGCATAACACTGAAAAGTTGTTTTTTAAAACGTTTACTGGCATGTTATTCGTTTTGTGAGGTACTTTGGTGATAAATCTTTTTGGGCATGATTTTTTTCCACATGGCTAGCGTATATTTCTGCATAGAAACCGTTATATCAGGTCTCCCACTGTTGTAATAAGAGTGGGAGGGACCTTTTTTAGCGCCTTGTTGCGCAGTTAAAATTCTAGCACAGTCTTCCTGCTTCTTCCTCTTTGATCCAGGACGTCTCCAGAGAGCTCAGGGATCTTCAAAATTCATTTTTGAGGGAGGTAATCAGTCACAGCAGACCTGTGACAGTGTGTTTGACTGTGAGAAAAGTGTTAAATCTTAAATTGATTATCCGTTTTGGGTATTGATGGGTTAATCATCCTTTTGCTAATGGGTGCAATCCTCTGCTAATTTCTTACATTTACTGTTAAAAATTGGTTGCTATAACTGTATTAGTTCATTGTTATTTCAACTGTGACAGTTTTTTTGTGTTTTTAAAAGCGCTGCAGCGTTTTTTATATTGCTTGTAAACTTATTGAAAGAAATTTCCAAGCTTGATAGCTTCATTGCTAGTCTGTTTAAACATGTCTGACACAGATGAATCTGCTTGCTTATTATGTTTAAAGGCCAATGTGGAGCCCAATAGAAATATGTGTACCAATTGTATTGATGTTACTTTAAATAAAAGTCGGTCTTTACCGGTAAAGAAATTATCACCAGACAACGAGGGGGAAGTTATGCCGCCTAACTCTCCTCACGTGTCAGTACCTTCGCCTCCCGCTCAGGAGGTGCGTGAGATTGTGGCGCCAAGTACATCAAGGCACTTACAAATCACTTTACAAGATATGGCTAATGTTATGAAAGAAGTATTATCTAATTTGCCTGAGTTAAGAGGCAAGCGAGATAGCTCTGGGTTGAGGACAGAGCGCGCTGATGATATGAGGGCCATGTCTGACACTGCGTCACAATTTGCAGAACATGAGGACGGAGAGCTTCATTCTGAGGGTGACGGATCTGATCCAGGGAGACCGGATTCAGAAATATCAAATTTTAAATTTAAGCTTGAGAACCTCCGTGTATTGCTAGGGGAGGTATTAGCGGCTCTGAATGATTGCGACACGGTTGCAATCCCAGAGAAATTATGTAGGCTGGCTAAATACTATGCGGTACCGGTGTGTACTGACGTTTTTCCTATACCTAAAAGGCTTACAGAGATTATTAGCAAGGAGTGGGATAAACCCGGTGTGCCTTTTTCCCCTCCTCCGATATTTAGAAAGATGTTCCCAATAGACGCCACCACACGAGACTTATGGCAGACGGTCGCTAAGGTGGAGGGAGCAGTTTCTACTTTAGCCAAACGTACTACTATTCCGGTGGAGGATAGTTGTGCTTTCTCAGATCCAATGGATAAAAAATTAGAAGGTTACCTTAAGAAAATGTTTGTTCAACAAGGTTTTATATTACAGCCCCTTGCATGCATTGCGCCCGTCACTGCTGCAGCGGCATTCTGGTTTGAGTCTCTGGAAGAGGCTATTCGCACAGCACCATTGGATGAGACTATGAACAGGCTTAAAGCCCTTAAGCTAGCTAATGCATTTGTTTCGGATGCCGTTGTGCATTTAACCAAACTAACGGCTAAGAATTCCGGATTCGCCATTCAGGCGCGCAGAGCGCTATGGCTTAAATCCTGGTCAGCAGATGTAACTTCTAAATCTTAATATTCCTTTCAAAGGGCAAACCTTATTCGGGCCCGGCTTGAAGGAGATTATTGCTGACATTACTGGAGGTAAGGGTCACACCCTTCCTCAGGACAGGGCCAAATCAAAGGCCAAACAGTCTAGTTTTCGTGCCTTTCGTAATTTCAAGGCAGGAGCAGCATCAACTTCCTCCGCTCCAAAACAGGAAGGAACTGCTGCTCGTTACAGACAGGGTTGGAAAAGCAACCAGTCCTGGAACAAGGGCAAGCAGGCCAGAAAGCCTACTTCTACCCCTAAGACAGCATGAAGAGAGGGCCCCCTATCCGGAAACGGATCTAGTGGGGGGCAGACTTTCTCTCTTCGCCCAGGCTTGGGCAAGAGATTTCCAGGATCCCTGGGCGTTGGAGATTATATCTCAGGGATACCTTCTGGACTTCAAAGCTTCTCCTCCACAAGGGAGATTTCATCTTTCAAGGTTATCAGCAAACCAAATAAAGAAAGAGGCTTTTCTTCACTGTGTACAAGACCTCCTAGTAATGGGGGTGATCCACCCAGTTCCGCGGACGGAACAAAGGCAGGGATTTTACTCAAATCTGTTTGTGGTTCCCAAGAAAGAGGGAACCTTCAGACCAATCTTGGACCTAAAAATCTTAAACAAATTCCTAAAAGTTCCGTCATTCAAAATGGAAACTATTCGAACCATCCTACCCATGATCCAAGAGGGTCAGTACATGACCACAGTGGACTTAAAGGATGCCTACCTTCACATACCGATTCACAAAGATCATTATCGGTACCTAAGGTTTGCCTTTCTAGACAGGCATTACCAGTTTGTAGCTCTTCCCTTCGGGTTAGCTACGGCCCCGAGAATTTTTACAAAGGTTCTGGGCTCGCTTCTGGCGGTTCTAAGACCGCGAGGCATAGCGGTGGCTCCATACCTAGACGACATTCTGATACAAGCGTCAAGTTTTCAAAATGCAAAGTCTCATACAGAGATAGTTCTAGCATTTCTGAGGTCACATGGGTGGAAAGTGAACATGGAAAAGAGTTCTCTGTTACCACTCACAAGGGTTCCCTTTCTAGGGACTCTTATAGATTCTGTAGAGATGAAGATTTACCTGACGGAGTCCAGGTTATCAAAAATCCTAAATGCTTGCCGTGTCCTTCATTCCATTCCAAGCCCATCAGTAGCTCAGTGCATGGAAGTAATCGGCTTAATGGTCGCGGCAATGGACATAGTGCCATTTGCGCGCCTGCATCTCAGACCGCTGCAATTATGCATGCTGAGTCAGTGGAATGGGGATTACTCAGATCTGTCCCCTTTACTAAATCTGGACCAGGAGGCCAGCGATTCTCTTCTCTGATGGTTGTCTCGGATTCATCTGTCCAAGGGAATGACTTTTCGCAGACCAGATTGGACGATTGTAACAACAGATGCCAGCCTTCTAGGCTGGGGCGCAGTCTGGAATTCCCTGAAGGCTCAGGGATCGTGGACTCAGGAGGAGAAACTCCTTCCAATAAACATTCTGGAATTAAGAGCAATATTCAATGCTCTTCTAGCTTGACCTCAGTTAGTAACACTGAGGTTCATCAGATTTCAGTCGGACAACATCACGACTGTGGCTTACATCAATCATCAAGGGGGAACCAGGAGTTCCCTAGCGATGTTAGAAGTCTCAAAGATAATTCGCTGGGCAGAGTCTCACTCTTGCCATCTGTCAGCGATCTACATCCCAGGCGTGGAGAACTGGGAGGCGGACTTTCTAAGCCGCCAGACCTTTCACCCGGTGGAGTGGGAACTTCACCCGGAGGTATTTGCTCAACTAATTCTTCGCTGGGGCGAACCGGAACTGGATCTCATGGCTTCTCGCCAGAACGCCAAGCTTCCTTGTTACGGATCCAGGTCCAGGGACCCGGGAGCGGTGCTGATAGATGCACTAGCAGCCCCTTGGGTTTTCAACATGGCTTATGTGTTTCCACCATTTCCGTTGCTGCCTCGTCTGATTGCCAGGATCAAACAGGAGAGAGCATCAGTGATTCTGATAGCGCCTGCGTGGCCACGCAGGACCTGGTATTCAGACCTAGTGGACATGTCGTTCTGTCCACCATGGTCTCTGCCTCTGAGGCAGGACCTTCTAATTCAGGGTCCTTTCAACCATCCAAGCCTAATTTCTCTGAGGCTGACTGCATGGAGATTGAACGCTTGATTCTATCAAAGCGTGGTTTCTCGGAGTCGGTTATTGATACATTGATACAGGCTCGGAAACCGGTTACCAGAAAAATTTACCATAAGATATGGCGTAAATATTTACATTGGTGTGAATCCAAGAGTTACTCATGGAGTAAGGTTAGGATTCCTAGGATATTGTCTTTTCTACAAGAGGGTTTAGAAAAGGGTTTATCCGCTAGTTCGTTAAAGGGACAGATTTCTGCTCTGTCTATTCTTTTTCACAAACGTCTGGCAGAGAACCCAGACGTCCAGGCTTTTTGTCAGGCTTTGGCTAGGATTAAGCCTGTGTTTAAAACTGTTGCTCCCCCGTGGAGCTTAAACTTGGTTCTTAAAGTTCTTCAGGGTGTTCCGTTTGAACCCCTTCATTCCATTGATATTAAGCTTTTATCTTGGAAAGTTCTGTTTTTGATGGCTATTTCCTCGGCTCGGAGAGTCTCTGAGTTATCTGCCTTACATTGTGATTCTCCTTATCTGATTTTTCATTCAGACAAGGTAGTTCTGCGTACTAAACCTGGGTTTTTACCTAAGGTTGTTTCTAATAGGAATATCAATCAGGAGATTGTTGTTCCATCATTATGTCCTAACCCTTCTTCAAAGAAGGAACGTCTTTTGCATAATCTGGACGTAGTCCGTGCCCTGAAGTTCTACTTACAGGCAACTAAGGATTTTCGGCAAACTTCTTCTCTGTTTGTTGTTTATTCTGGACAGAGGAGAGGTCAAAAGGCTTCGGCCACCTCTCTCTCTCTTTTTGGCTTCGTAGCATAATACGTTTAGCCTATGAGACTGCTGGACAGCAGCCCCCTGAAAGAATTACAGCTCATTCCACTAGAGCTGTGGCTTCCACCTGGGCCTTTAAGAATGAGGCCTCTGTTGAACAGATTTGCAAGGCTGCAACTTGGTCTTCACTTCATACCTTTTCAAAATTTTACAAATTTGACACTTTTGCTTCTTCGGAGGCTGTTTTTGGGAGAAAGGTTCCGTGTACTTTAGCTTTGGTATCGGTATCCCATAAGTAATGGATGACCCGTGGACTGAACACACTTAACAAGAGAAAACATAATTTATTCTTACCTGATAAATTTATTTCTCTTGTAGTGTGTTCAGTCCACGGCCCGCCCTGTCTTTTTTTGAGGCAGTTCTAAATTTGAATTAAAACTCCAGTCACCACTGCACCCTATAGTTTCTCCTTTCTCGTCTTGTTTCGGTCGAATGACTGGATATGACATGTGAGAGGTGGAGCTATATGGCAGCTCTGCTTGGGTGATCCTCTTGCAACTTCCTGTTGGGAAGGAGAATATATCCCATAAGTAATGGATGACCCGTGGACTGAACACACTACAAGAGAAATAAATTTATCAGGTAAGCATAAATTATGTTTTTAATTTTTCAAGATTTATTATCCTCAGGCATAGTACCCCAGGATTGACGTAAAGCTGATGTGGTGCCACTCTTCAAAAAGGGAAGCAGGGATGATCCAGGAAGCTATAGACCATTTCGTCTGACATCAATAGTGGGGAAGATATTTTAAGGGATTATAAGGGATTATATTGATGAGCATATTTGTGTAAACAAGATTATGAGTTCAAATCAGCATGGTTTTATGAGAAATAGATCATGTCAATGTAATCTAATTAGATTCTACGAGGAAGTAAGTAAAAATATAGATAAAGGGGAATCAGTTGATGTGATATACTTAGACTTTGCAAAGGTGTTTGATACAGTGCAACATGAGAGATTAATGCACAAAATTTAGAGACTGGGATTATCTGAAAATGTTAGCTCATGGATTAATAACTGGATAAAAGATAGGGAGCAACGAGTAGTAGTGAATGGATCATACTCAGATTGGACAAAGGTAATCATTGGAGTCCCCCAGGGATCAGTACTGGGCCCTGTTCTTTTTAATATTTTTATTAATGACTTGGAGCAAGGATTAAATAGCAACATCTCTATTTTTGCAGATGATACTAAGTTAAGTAAGGTCATTAGGTCAGAGCAGGATGAACTTTCTTTACAACGTGATCTGCAAAAATTAGAAGTATGGGCAGGTACATGGAAAATTAGATTTAATACTGGAAAATGCAAGGTTCTCAATTTTGAAAGTAAGAATAAGCAGGCAATGTATTATTTAAATGGAACAAGACCTAGCTAAACAGAGGAGGAAATGGATTTGTGAGTAGTAATAGATAACAAGCTAAAGATGGATGCTCAATGCAGGGCAACGGCTTCAAAGACTAATAAGATACTAGCATGTATTAAAAGAGGCATTGATTAAAGGGCGGAAAGCATAATTCTGTCACTATATAAATCCCTGGTAAGACCTCACTTTGAGTATGAAGTGCAGTTCTGGTGTCCGATCGCAAAAAAAGATATTGCAGAGCTAGAAGAAAGTTCAGAGAAGGGCCGCAAAGCTAATAAGGGGAATGGAGAATTTAAGCTATGAGGAGGGGCTAGCCAAACTGGGTCTGTTTTCCCTAGAAAAAAGGTGCTTGAATGGTGACATGATTACTTTATATAAATATATTCAAGGCCCATATACAGAGATGGCAGAAGCTCTGTTTATTCCAAGAAAATTGATTGTGACAAGAGGTCACAATGTAAGGTTGGAGGTTAGGACATTTAATCTGCAACAGAAACGTTTTTTTCATTGTAAGAGCAATAAAATTGTGGAACTCATTACCAAAGGAGGTAGTGAATGCCAATACCCTAGATACATTTAAAAAATGTTTGGATACATTTCTGGCTAGAAACAAAATTCATGGATATGATTGCTTGTATTAAATGGGACACCTTTTAGTGGGATTAATTTAAACTTTTTTTTTTTTGTAAGTATTTTAGATTTGTATAGGTTGAACTCGATGGACTTCGGTCTTTTTTCAACCTCATCTACTATGTTTCTTCAAGTAGAACATGACCCAATTTCTTGATACATTGATATCCAGGCACTGAGCTTCCTCAGACATCCTGATATAAAGAGTCATAAAGGCAACATTTTGACTGGCCTTGTAAAATGTACTTTTGCCATGTAATCCATAGTACAATATAATACCTCATAAGATAACATGGATAAAATATTATCCACAATCACATAAGTTAGAGACATGGGGGCCGATTTAACATGCTGTGAATGCAGCTGTTTCCGCGCGAGCCTTTGGGCTTGCCGGAAACATAAGTTAAGAAGCAGTGAACGTAAGACCGCTGCTCCTTAACTCATCCCAATCAGATATGATCGGGATGATTGACACCCCCTGCTAGCGGCCGATTGGCCGCGAATGTGCAGAGGGTGACATTGCACTAGCAATGTCGGGCTACAGCGGATCATGTCCATCCGACATTTGTTAAATCGGTCCCATGAGATGTTATCAAGTACAAATGTACAAAATTTACTATTTATTTAAATGTAATTACAGCACCTGGTTTCTCTTTAATTTTCAAACACATCTGTTCTAATTTGTTTAATAAAAGCACAGTGATTAGGATCTTGCCTGCTAATATTATTTTTTAAATATTTCTTGATTTTTTGATTGTAAGGTTACCTTAGATTACTGTATTAAATATCACTTTACACATATCAGTGTACTGAAATAAACTAATTACTAGGGTTAAAGTTCTGGTGGCCCTTTGATCTACATTTGGATGTTAGTTACAGGGTACATGAATGATTAAAATCATTATAAATGAAATAGTAGTCAGATTTTTGTCTACAAGGCACCTTCTTTTATAACACAGTGATGAAAATGCTGTGTGAAAAAGACTCGGATTTCTTGATAGCTAAAACATAATGCACTAGACTAAGCAATCAGGAATATGAGAAATTATCTAATACCCAACAGTCAGTAAATTAAGGTATTTAAAAAGATGAATTTTAATTTATTGTGGCATTCTAAAATCAAAGTTTTATATAGCTTCTGAGAGAGACCATTAAGTGCTTCTCACAGATGCCTTTAGTTCTTGTAATAAATTAGCAGTAAATAAGATCTGCAGGTGGGTTTACAACTCACCCGGAGCCAAAAAGCTGTAGATGAAGCTTATGTGTATGAGATGGGTAACCTGACTCATTTGCACATCTCTGCTTATGTTTTCATACAAAAAGTGTAACCCTACTTAGCATAGCTTAAGGGAATCTGCCACAACACAGGGAATGCTAATTACTGTAACCAACTGGCAATGATGCATCCAAAATTAAATGGTCTGTGACTGAGCAGATGAATTTTTATAGCCGCAAGTCCAAAAAAAAGAAATGTTCTTAAATTAAAGGGCAGCCCTTAATAAGAGTAGAATTGTTACACAGTATATTTTATCCTTTAATGAACGCAGATTAGGTAGTATGATATCTCTGATGAGCTAAACTGCATTTATTTCCAATTAGTGGTTCAGCCAATAACTTTAATACATATAGTGTGGTATTTTAAATAACCATAAAACCTTAGTTATTTTATGTGGTGATTACATTTTCCACAGTCTACTTTTTTTTATTTGATAGTTATTATGGATGTTTTAGAAGCTAAAGATAATTTCTGAGCAGCTGTCAAATCTTATTCATTAATGATTAAGCCCGTGTTTCATATATTTATTTTTTAGAGATCTGAAATATAGATTTAGGGGGCCAATTTAAGAAGCTGCGAATGCAGCTGTTTCCGCACGAGCTTTCAAGCTCGCCGGAAACAAAAGTTAAGAAGCAACGGTCTAAGACGCTGCTCCTTAACTCATCTGCCACCTCTTAGGTGGTAGACAGCAATCATCCCGATCAGATACGATCGGGATGATTGACACGCCCTGCTAGCGGCCGATTGACTACGAATCTGCAGGGGGCGGCATTGCACAAACCTTCATTAAAAAGATTTAAAGAGCTTAGTATGTAAAAAGTAGATGTGGAGCATATATGGGCTTGGCAAATTGTACCTTAGATTTATTTATGTATAAACCATCTGAGTACAGGTTCAGAAAGGCAAAAATAAAGGGCCAAAGCTATTAATGTTATTTATTTTTTATTAAATTAATTGTATGTAGTGTTTTGGTACTGCTGGTGTGAAACAAAAAAGTTAAAGGGGCATAAAACAAATTTGAAATATACAGCAGAGTAATTCGTATTTGAATAGATGCATTGTTTTGCAAAAATATTTCTAATACAAGTGTCACTCATTTTATGAGCCATAATTAGGTTTGCGTGCAAACCGTAAATAAGCTGTCGGAAGCAATATTGTTCACCGACTGCTTCCAACGGCCCATTATAACACAATTTCGGGAAACCCGACTCAGGCTGCCAAAAAAATTATTGTGTCCCATACAAAGTATCAAAAGCCGCTAATCTTTAAATAATACCAAGTTTCCAATGCCCGTGCAAACCGTTAATACACTGTGAGAGGCTGCCGATACATTAATAAAAATAACATCCAGCTCAACTAGGTGTATAACAGGAAAAAGGTGCTTTTTGAGACCTTTTTCCCATTGAAATGTAACGCAACTTGTCAAAACCCCTCTATCCGCCATCCCCCCACATCGCAACTTATAATACATGTATTAACCACTAAACCGCCTACCCCCCACATCGCAACTAGCAAAACAAATTTTAACCTCTAAACCGCCATTCCCCCACATTGCAACTAACAATAAAATGTAATAACCCCTAGTCCGCCATTCACCCACAACACAATCTACCTATTTAAACTATTAGCCCATAATCTGCCATGCCCCCACATCGCAACTAACAATCGGCTAGATTACAAGTCTTGCATTAGGCTGAAAAAGCAGCGTTAACAGGTCATAACGCTGCTTTTTCCCTACCGCTGCTATTACGAGTCTTGCAGGTTTAGGGGTACCGCACACTTCTTTGGCCTTACCGCAAAACGACTTACGTAAACTTTTTAAACGGTATTACGAGTCTGTCCTGGGAGGCCAAAAAGTGTGCGGTATGCCCTCTACCTCCAAGATCCCTAACGCATTTTAAAGTCAGTAGTTAAGAGTTTTATGGTACAACGCCGTAGCATAAAACTCATAACTAAAGTGCTAAAAAGTACACTAACACCCATAAACTACCTATTAACCCCTAAACTGAGGCCCTCCCGCATCGCAAACACTAAAATAAAATTATTAACCCCTAATCTGCCGCTCCGGATATTGCCGCAACTATAATAAACATATTAACCCCTAAACTGCCGCACTCCCGCCTTGCAAACACTAGTTAAATAATATTAACCCATAATCTGCTTCCCCTAACATCGCCGCCACCTACATTATACTTATTAACCCCTAATCTGCCGCTCCGGACATCGCCACCACCTACATTATACTTATTAACCCCCAATCTGCTGCCCCAACACCTACATTATTTTTTATTAACCCCTAATCTGCCGTCCCCAATGTCGCCGCATCCTACCTACACTTATTAACCCCTAATCTGCCGCCCCCAATGTCGCCGCCACTATTCTAAATGTATTAACCCCTAAACCTAAGTCTAACCCTAACCCTAACACCCCCTAACTTAAATATAATTTAAATAAATCTAAATAAAAATAACATTGTACTAGTTTAGGGTTTATTTTTATTTTACAGGCAAGTTTGTATTTATTTTAACTAGGTAGAATAGTTATTAAATAGTTATTAACTATTTAATAACTACCTAGCTAAAATAAAGACAAATTGACCTGTAAAATAAAACCTAACCTAAGTTACACTAACACATAACCTAACCCTACAATTAAATAAATTAACTAAATTAAAAACAATTAAATAAATTAAATTAAATTAGCTAAATCACAAAAAAAAACACTAAATTAGAGAAAATAAAAAACAAATTACAGATCTTTAAACTAATTACACCTAATCTAATACCCCTATCAAAATAAAAAAAGCCCCACCAAAATAAAAAACCTAGCCTAAACTATCAATAGCCCTTAAAAGGTCCTTTTGCAGGGCATTGCCCCAAAGTAATCAGCTCTCTTACCTGTAAAAAAAAAAAATACAAACAACCCCCCCAACAGTAAAACCCACCACCCACACAACCAACCCCCCAAATAAAACCCTAACTAAAAAAACCTAAGCTCCCCATTGCCCTGAAAAGGGCATTTGGATGAGCATTGCCCTTAAAAGGGCAGTTAGCTCTTTTGCGACCCAAACCCTAATCTAAAAATTAAAACCCACCCAATACACCCTTAAAAAAACCTAACACTAACCCCCTGAAGATCGACTTACTGTTCTGAAGACCGTACATCCATCCTCAAGGAAGCGGCAGAAGTCTTCATCCAACCGGGCCGAAGTCCTAAATCGAAGCCGGTAGAAGTCTTCATCCAAGACGGGCAAAGTAGTCCTCCAGACGGGCAGAAGTCTTCATCCAGACGGCATCTTCTATCTTCATCCATCTGACGCAGAGCGGCTCCATATTCAAGACATCCGACGCTGGAGCATCCTCTTCATCCGGAGTCTTCTTACTGAATGACGGTTCCTTTAAATGACGTCATCCAAGATGGCGCCCCTTAAATTCCTATTGGCTGATAGAATTCTATCAGCCAATCGGAAAAAAATACTAACATTAATTTGAAAATAAAACCTAAGATTAAATTACAATAACTAAATATAAAATAAAAAAAAAATAAAAGTCTAAAAATCACAGAAAAAAATAAAACAAATTATCAAAAATAAAAAATTAAACCTAATCTAATACCCCTATAAAATAAAAAGCCCCCCAAAATAAAAACACCCCCTAACCTAAGACTAAACTACCAATAACTTTTAAAAGGGCCTTTTTTATGGCATTGCCCTAAAGCAATCAGCTCTTTTACCTAAAAATACAAATTAACCCATAGCAGTAAACCCCCCAACTCACCAAACCCTCCCAAAATAAATAAACACTAAAAAATAACTAAGCTACCCATTGCCCCTAAAGGGGCATTTGTATGGGCATTGCCCTTAAAAGGGCAATATGCTCTTTTGCAGCCCATTAAAAAAACAGTCCTATTTTTTAAAAAAAAAACTCCCAAAAAAATAAAAATAAAAGCTAAGTCTAACCCCGAAATAGGTACTCACCATTCCTGAAGTCCAGCGGAGAAGATCGTGTTTTTCAGGCGCTGAAGGTCTTCTTCCAGTCGGCGATATCTTCATCAAGCGCGGGGACCTCTTCAATCTTCATCCAGGACCAAGGCAACACGGAACGAAGATGACCACAGAACAAAACCAGCGACTGCAGAGCAATCCATTGTGGAGTATCCTCTTTGTACAATCGCCACACACTGAAGCTTGAATGGAAGGTACCCATTTTATATTCCTATTGGCTGATATTTTCAAATCAGCCAATAGGATGAGAGCTACTGAAATCCTATTGGCTGATTTGAACAGCCACTAGGATTTCAGCATGGAGCATTTTTAACGGCTCAATTGAAACGAGCTAAGTATGCAACCTGCTGAGCATTGTCAGTCTCTACTAGGTGGAGCATGCCAGCGACTTGCAGCTGTATGTTTTGGCAAGTTGCATGTATACTGCAACATGTTTTTATTGAAATTTTAAATGCATTACCATGCAATTCAAATCTAGCATTTATCCCCTTTAATAAAGTATTACTGTTATTCATTTTAAGTTTTACATGTTTCTTTTGTTCACATCTTTATGGCAACAAATACAAAAGCATAAGAATGAACAATTTATTAGATAATTGTTTAGGCCACACCAATTATTATAGGACAACACACAATAAATCACACTTTCTACAGAAAATGTTCCATTGTTGCCTCCCTCTGGGTATATTCCAGGTCATAATGCTAATCCGTTCCTTTGAGTCTTAGAGCCCTAGTATATTTACTGAATAAGCTTGTGTGTGCAAATAATAAGATATGTTATGGGAATTGAGTTACAGTATGGGAATTCACTGGAGGCTGGGTGAAGAATTAGGTTTTGACCTAGATAAAATCAGCTTACTGTGTATTAAACTATTGCATTTGTGGATTAGGAACTTGTATTAATAAATGACTATAGAATAAATATATCATAAGTTTAACGTATATTAAGGCAAGTTTTAAAAGCTTAATTACTGGGTAGAGCATACGATTACATTTACTCAATTATAGTTAAGCACAAAGGCTAGTTTATGCAAGTTCTCTGGCATATAAATACTTTTTTATTGTATAAAATATTCGAAAAAATAGTGAGCAGATATATCTGACCCCTTAGAATTCAGCTGTATCTTAACTCAAGGAGAGTGAAAGTTGTGAACAAGTTTATAACTTCTTTTTGTTTCTTAAAAACATATGTATTTACATTTATAAACAGTGCTATGTTGGTTAACTAACATTAAATGGATTTCAAACAATTCAGGTTCTCTCCCTATCCTGCAAAATGGGATATGCAGTCATTCATTTTTGTGTATGGAATGGCGGTGCTGACCTTCCCAGAGAAAAAGTGAAGAGCTCTTTAATGTAAATCTTGACAGAGAGAACCAAAAATAGTGCAATGCCTTTGGTGGACACCCTAAATGGAAAGTACTCACAATAGATATGGGTAAGAAAAAATAGTTTATTCAGCTACCAAGTCCAACAAACAACAGTGAACACTTGAAATACAGAATCTCAAGAACGTAAAGTTTTAAAACATATTAGTTTAATAAAAGTAAATTAATCACAAACAAATACTTTTTTGAAGATTCAGATCATTTGTGAATACTTTAATTTGCTGATGTTACCATTGAAGCATATTTATTTATTAATTAATTCTAACATTAGGCATTAGAAATAAATATATTTCATTTATAGTTATATAAGTATTTGGCTGAAGTTAATAAGTATTATCATATGAAGATATCATTAGTTAATTTAAAAAGATAATTGATTCACTGAAACCCTAATTAAATATTGGCTATTAAGTATTAACATTTAATATACTATTTTGTACACATTTATTATTAATATATAATATACTATTTTGTATATGTCTTTTTTTTATTCAGATTAAATATTGATCATTCATTTTTAGTTTTTATTTATAATATATTATATTTAATATATATTTTATTCAAATTAATTTATATTAGATTCAAATTAGAGTAATATTAATAATTATATTATTAATATTATATTAGGGAATAATTTTCTTTTTAAATAAAGGTTATGAAATGTGATTTTTATTATTTACCTATTAATGTAAACTTTTCACGCCATGTAGGGCATTTAATGGGGTTAAGCAAGGTGTTAATTTATTAACTGGTATTCACTTAAAATGCATTCTCATTGTAGCAATATAATAGTAACCTTATTGTCAATATTAACCCATGTAAAGTGATGGTAAATTTTGCATATATTGACATAAGATCCGGAATTTATGTCATTTTTATATATACTTTGATTTATCAAGTTTAATTGGACGTGATGTTTTCACCACTTGTCCAATAGGCATTCTAGCCATACAGAGCTTAAAAAGACGTTACTAAGCTGCTTATGCGCCTGAGGCAGTAATATTAAAAATAAATTGAACTGAATAAAAAAACTTGTTTTAGTGGATCTCCAATTACATTTGATAAATTAAAGTATATTTAAAAAAAATAAATGGAAATAGCGTGCGTATTATGAGTTGAAAGTAAACGCATTCACTTGAGCAAAATCTAATCTAACGTGGGTCGGGTTAGCGTGACCAGAGCTCTTGTTAACTGCTAGATGAGATGAAAAAATATTGCACAAAAAACATAAAAAATTCATATAAAAGTAAAGTTACACTCATAATAACACTGTGTGATAAAAAATTATTAAAAAGGATAATGTCCTTTTTTTGTGTATGTATATATATATATATATATATATATATATATATATATATATATATATATACACAGTACCTATACCGGTATATCCATTCCTATAGATATATAAGTATATGTATTTTGCATTATCAGAGATATATATATATATTATTTTCTATGTGAAGAACATAGCAATGTAAAATATGCATAAGGGTTGCAATTTAGGACTAACATGGTCTGGGTAGCGCACATAAAGAATTGCTATTTTCAATGCACTATACCACACAACCTAATTATGCTGCACTCGACTTGATGCACAATCTATGTTGTAAATCTTCCTTATGTACTTCTCTTAATATCTATACCCAAATAAACCACAGTGTGCCTAGTACCTGGCGGTACTTTCTCACAATAACTCCTGATTCCAAATACAGTAATATCACATACGTACAATTGTACACAGGTATATCTAAAAAAGTACAGAAATCGATATAAAAAATAAATAAATACACACAAAGAAGGTGTTATGAGCATCTGAACAATATAGAAATAGGTCTAAGAACCCACAGTGTATCGGACCACTTTAGAGTTCAAAACAATAAAGATCCCAGGAGCCTTCGAATCAGTATACTAGAGGTAGTATCAGCGGGGGATAATCCAAACCAAAGATTAACCAACTTGAGACAAAAAGAGACAAGATGGATACAGGAATTAAACAGCCTTATCCCAAAAGGCCTCAATATCGACCTAGATCTGCAGGCATTAATGTTATAGTTTATATCAGAAGAGTGTAGCAAAGAGTGTCAGTTTTGAAACATTGATAAACTTAGCTTGTGTAGTATCAGGTGGTTATATTTAGAGAAGAAGTATACAGATAACATTGAGAATTGCATCTATGGAAATAAAGGGTCAGCTGTTTAAATATTAGGCATTAATCTTAGTTATAAAAGTTAAGCATTGGGCTTGAAGTTAAAAAGAACAGATCAATATGGACCATTTAATAGCAATACAGAGTAGCTCAGAATAAACCTAGGATTGGAAATTATAATGCAAATTGATGTATATTAAAGTGCATTATACCTTAGGGACATAGGATGAATAATATAGTATCTTATAAAATGCAAGCTAATTAAAACATTTTTCATTTAAATTAAGTATTACGGATTAGAAAGCAAGTAGTGGTTTATCCCCCCCCCCTTAGTACATGATTAAAATATAGTATAAAAGTTTGGAATGAGCACTATCGGTTGAAAACAATGGGTGTGTGATGTTTACACTAAGCGTAAGTGATTACGCAGTAAAGGGGGTGGAGTGAACATGACAACGAACACTCCCCGATCAGATGTTAGGTTGTATAGAGGAAGGTACCGCTATAGGTATGTTTAGAGTGAGAGGGTGGGGGTAGGGCAAAGTATATTATAACAAGAGATTCAGTGGTTAAGGGCAGGTGGCCCAATTTGAGTTTTATAATCTCCTAACCACAGAGATCTCCTGCCACAGATTTAAAGTTAAGGACAGAATACAACTAATAAATAATTGTAAATAGGCTTACAAGTAGAAGTAGGTAACTTAAATCTGTGAGGGAAATTTCCACCATTGCCCTAACTGAATCAAGGCTAAGTAGTTTTAATTTAGAAAAAAATGTTTTTTCATTCACACACTAAAGTTTATTAAATCAAAATTTAACCACACATACACTTAGCAGAAGCTAGAGATTAAAAACACTGCACCTAAGTTGAACTAAGATTTTTGAATTAATCTGAAATCAGTATCACTGGTATCAAGCAGCAAAAATTATAGTTGTAAGCTAAGCCCTTACAATCCGAGGGCTATTTTAAATTTTAACTTTTTACAAATTATTAAAGCTGCATTTTTACCAGATCAACTAAGGTGAGCAAATTAAAAGGAAGGGGAAAGACAAAGCTTATCCCCAGGACCCCTGACGTACGTTTCACAAAAAACGCTTCCTCAGAGGGGTGTGGAGCTGCTGCAAAATGCTCTATTTATGAGTTATTAAGACTCTCCTCCGGTGTTGGAGTGGATGTCCCTTGATTGCCAGAGTTACATTTTCATTGGCTCATACAAATGTCAGTCACAGAAGTAACTGGTGATAGGGTACATAGAATGATTGGAATTCAAAACGTCACGCTGCGTCCAAAAATGGGCGTTGTTGTTTACATTGACATTTATTGAACAAATCTCATTGGAGGATTGATCAACCATATGTTATGCTGATGTCTATAGTTGCTTATCTGACATGTCAATGCGAGGTATACCACAGTAACTTATCAAATTAGATCGCTTACCATAAATAGATAGATCGTGTTAATATATCCCTTGTATATAAACAAACATTGCACTTAGGGAATACGTTTAGTAAAATTGCTGTCCGAAATAATCATACCTGAATACGGGGGATAGTGCATATAAGTGCATATAAATGAGAATCGGCATATCATATCTCCCATTAGATATTACTTAACAGTATGCAGCGGTGGTTATTATTGATGGATGTGATGAATCTGCTCATTAACATTTATTCCGTCTTATACAAGTGCACTGCTTATACGCTAACATTAATGTTATGTCTGGAGTGGGCGTGTTTGTTTATATTCACTTCTGTAGTAACGATCTTATTGGCTGATCACTTATAACATATGTTAACACATGAATCTAAAACATGGAGTAGTTATTGACAGATCTAAGCGTATATTATGATCTATAAGATTTGATTTTGTTTTAGTCCGCTGTTAGCTTATGTGAGTGATATATAGGGATAAGATATATCTACACGAAAACCAATTACTTAGTCTAATCTGGGTGAACTGCCATGTAAAATTCTAAAAAGAAAAGAAAGGTTACATAAAAGGCACCACTGTTTGTTGGAGAATGAACAGATACCAGGGATGAATTGTTGAGATGTTAATATTATTGTAGGCACAAATATGGTATGATGCCTCTTATTGGAACATGTATATCCGAGATAGCCTTTAGTTCATATTAGTTACCTATTCGGTTATATTTCCAAAGTGGAATAGTATACTTAGGTTTATTAAAAATGAATAGTATACTTAATTTTAATGAGATATTATTGTTCTCAGTAATACAAATGCTAATTTTGTATACAATGTTCAGGTCAGATCACTTTATCATTAATAGGTGAAAAAATTATTATGAACAAAAATAGAAGTGAAAATAAAACATAAAAATAAAATGTGTGAAGAGTGCTATGGTGTGTTAAAGAATAAAGTTACATAATAAAATTAACATAAAAAGGGGGGGGAGACAAAGGTGAGACATGCCTAATCTAGTGTGTATATATTCACTGGATGAAATCTGCTTATACAAAATGTATAGGCTAACATGTGTACCGTGTGTGAATAAATAAACAAGTCGATTATAACTCTGAATGAATTTAGCTTATACGAAGTGTACAGGGTGACATGTGTACCATTCTGTGAATTAAATAGGCGAGTTAAAGTGTAGTACCCTTAACCTAAAAATTAGGGTAGTGTGGTGATTGTCAGATCAATATAAGTGAAATCTGGAATAAGCCAGAAAATTTTTTTTAAATACGTGATAAGACAAAGCAGTAATGAAAAGTGATACCCCATTTCATTTATAAATATACAAAGTAATTGTTGAAGTCATTCATGCCATTAGGTTTTACAGAGTTTAAACGGTAAATCCATTTGCATTCAAGTTTGAGTAATGTCTTCTCCAGATTACCTCCTCGTATTCCCAGTGAGGCTTTCTGAATGACCATATATTTCAGATTGCTAGTGGAACACTTGTGATGTATTTGGAAGTGTTTTGCTACAGATGTTAACTTTTTGCCACGGGCTTCATCCTTGTTGGCATTTTTTATGTTGTTAGCATGTTCAAGAATACGTACCCTGATCTCCCGGGTTGTCATGCCAACATAGATCATTTTGCATTGGCAAAAAAGAGCATACACAACCGCAATAGTTCTACAGGAGAAATGAGAAGCTAAATTATATAACTGGCCATCTTTGTCTTGAATGGTTTTTGACTTCATTACGTATGGGCATGCTGAGCAAGTCCCACATGGAAACATCCCTGGATCAGTACCGAATAGGTAACTAATATGAACTAAAGGCTATCTCGGATATACATGTTCCAATAAGAGGCATCATACCATATTTGTGCCTACAATAATATTAACATCTCAACAATTCATCCCTGGTATCTGTTCATTCTCCAACAAACAGTGGTGCCTTTTATGTAACCTTTCTTTTCTTTTTAGAATTTTACATGGCAGTTCACCCAGATTAGACTAAGTAATTGGTTTTCGTGTAGATATATCTTATCCCTATATATCACTCACATAAGCTAACAGCGGACTAAAACAAAATCAAATCTTATAGATCATAATATACGCTTAGATCTGTCAATAACTACTCCATGTTTTATATTCATGTGTTAACATATGTTATAAGTGATCAGCCAATAAGATCGTTACTACAGAAGTGAATATAAACAAACACGCCCACTCCAGACATAACATTAATGTTAGCGTATAAGCAGTGCACTTGTATAAGACGGAATAAATGTTAATGAGCAGATTCATCACATCCATCAATAATAACCACCGCTGCATACTGTTAAGTAATATCTAATGGGAGATATGATATGCCGATTCTCATTTATATGCACTTATATGCACTATCCCCCGTATTCAGGTATGATTATTTCGGA